>NW_017671052.1:232983-236792 GCF_001879085.1 Nicotiana attenuata | reverse complement strand
TACCTGACCGTGTTAGACAATTCGTTTGGTTGTGTACTGGGGCAGCATGATATCACAGGAAGGAAAGAGCAGGCGATTTACTACCTCAGCAAGAAATTCACATCATATGAGGTAAAATACACCCAACTCGAGAGGACGTGTTGTGCTTTAACCTGGATAGCGCAAAAGTTGAAACATTACTTGTCAGCATATACTACCTATCTCATCTCTCGGTTGGACCCTTTGAAGTATATTTTTCAAAAGCCCATGCCCACAGGGAGACTGGCGAAATGGCAAATCCTGCTCACAGAGTTTGATATTGTCTACGTGACTCGGACCGCCATGAAAGCACAAGCATTGGCTGATCATTTAGCCGAGAATCCCGTTGATGACGAATATGAGCCTTTGAAAACATACTTCCCGGACGAGGAGGTAATGCATGTTGAAGAATTAGGACAGGTCGAGAAGCCCGGATGGAAACTGTTCTTTGATGGAGCTGCCAATGCCAAGGGTGTCGGAATAGGAGCAGTACTGATTTCTGAGACAGGGCAACACTACCCTGTCACTGCACAACTTCGTTTCTATTGCACCAACAACATGGCTGAGTACGAAGCCTGTATCCTGGGACTGAGACTGGCTATAGACATGGGTGTTCAGGAAATCTTGGTCATGGGTGACACGGATCTTCATGTACACCAGATTCAGGGAGAGTGGGAAACACGGGACTTGAAGCTCATACCATACCAGCAGTGCTTGCATGAACTTTGTCAGCGGTTTCAGTCAATAGATTTCAAACACATTCCAAGGATGCACAATGAGGTTGCTGACGCTTTGGCCACCTTGGCATCAATGTTGCATCATCCGGACAAGGCTTACGTGGATCCGTTACATATTCAGGTTCGAGATCAGCATGCCTATTGTAACGTGGTGGAGGAAGAATTTGATGGTGAGCCATGGTTCCATGACATAAAAGAATATCTTCGGATGGGAGTATACCCGACACAGGCTATAAGGGATCAAAAGAGAGCAATTCGACGCTTGGCAAGCGGATTTTTCTTTAGCGGAGGAGTGTTGTACAAAAGAACTCCAGATCTTGGGTTATTGAGATGCATAGATGCCAGACAAGCTACAGTTATCATGGCTGAGGTACATGCGGGAGTTTGTGGGCCTCATATGAGTGGATATATATTGGCAAAGAAGATCCTCCGAGCAGGGTATTATTGGCTTACCATGGAATGGGATTGCATCAGTTTCGTGCGCAAATGTCATCAATGTCAGATACATGGAGATTTGATTCATACTCCGCCCTCTGAATTGCACACAATGTCGGCACCATGGCCCTTCGTTGCCTGGGGAATGGATATTATTGGACCGATTGAGCCAGCAGCATCAAATGGACATAGATTCATTTTGGTAGCTATCGATTATTTCACTAAATGGGTGGAGGCAAAAACCTTCAAATCTGTGACTAAGAAGGCAGTTGTCGATTTCGTGCATTCAAATATCATATGCCGGTTTGGGATCCCGAAGGTAATCATCACAGATAATGGTGCCAATCTCAATAGTCATTTGATGGCCGAGACATGTCAGCGGTTTAAGATCACGCATCGCAACTCTACCCCATATCGCCCTAAAGCAAATGGTGCGGGCTAACAAGAATATCAAGAAAATACTTCGGAAAATGGTCGAAGGGTCAAGGCAATGGCATGAAAAAATACCTTTTGCCTTGTTAGGCTATCGCACTACTGTCCGTACTTCAGTAGGAGCGACTCCCTATTCCTTGGTGTATGGAACCGAAGCAGTAATACCCGCAGAAGTCGAAATCCCGTCCCTCCGGATCATCGCTGAGGCAGAGATTGATGATGATGAATGGGTTAAAGCCCGCCTGGAACAGTTAAGTTTGATTGATGAGAAGAGATTGGCAGCAGTGTGTCACGGGCAGTTATACCAACAGAGAATGGCAAGAGCATATAACAAGAAGGTGCGTCCGCGGAGGTTCGAAGTAGGGCAGTGGGTGCTGAGACGTATCCTACCTCATTGGGCTGAGGCAAAAGGAAAGTTCGCCCCAAACTGGCAAGGGCCATTTGTTGTAACCAGAGTGTTGTCCAATGGCGCATTATATTTGACAGATGTGGAAGGAAAATGTGTAGAAATGGCCATCAATTCTGATGCAGTCAAAAGATATTATGTATGATTTCTTTATCTTTGTGTACCTCATTGTATTTGGCATGTTTTGAGATTGAAATGACGAAGGCATTTTGTTCTGCTATCTAAACACTTTATCCTTTGTTACCCCTTTGAGCCTTGCTTACTTTCTTGCATACCCCTCTTTCGGAATCAATAATAAAGCTCGTAAGGCCGAGCAGGGAAAGAAAATGGAGAAACAGGAGAAAAATCGTGAAAAGGGAAAAGAAAAGGAAAAAGAAAAAAAACAACAAAAAAAAAGAGAGAAAGAAAAGAAAAGAACAGTGAATAAGACAGAAAATAAGAAAGAAAAGAAAAGGCAAAGAAAAGAAGTGAGAGGAAAGAAAACAAAAGTGGAAGAAAAGGAAAGATCGCAACAATGAACGTAGTCGTCTGAACTACGTTTGACTTGATCCCGAAAGGGTACGTAGGCAGCCTCACTGAGGTTCAGTCATAACAAAAGAAAATCCAAATAATCCCCGGGAAGGAAACTGGGGCAGAAGTGATGGTTGTTGCAAGAGATATGATTCCGAAAGTTGTAATATTGAACCCACGTCTGATTTATTTTGAGCTTTTATACCTTTCTTTCTAAAAACCATCCAAAAGCCACATTACAGTCCAAAGAAAGACCTTCTGATCAATCTTAATAATGTCAATACAAGCAGGTAGAGTTATTCTTGTTGGGGACAACACTCTGGCGCCAGAAGAAAAATAATGAAATGAGAGAGTCTTATTGGTGAAAAACCCTCACGGGCACCGTAAGGCGAAGTGAGTTTGAGAGATATTAAAAATGAGAGAGTCTTATTGGTGAAAACCCTCATGGGCACCGTAAGGCGAAATGAGTCTTCAGATGTGCAAACAAGGAAGTCTGTGGTTGAAAGATGTTTGAAACATGGTGAAAGAAGCAAGGTTTGGGTTTTGTTAAAAGTCGGGCGTGAAAGTATGAGGCAACAAATGCGGTAAGTAACAATTGATTGGTTAAACAGACTAGGTTGGGATCTAAAATGCATGGCACGATCAATGGAATCAGCCTCTCCGCTCAGATAAGTCTTGTTCTTTTTCTTCATCACCACTCATTCATTTTCAGAGTTTTTCTATCCTCAACACCTTCGAGGTCATTGCATTCCATTTTCTTAAAATCTGTCTATAAGACGTTTTAGTGTCAGTTCTATTCAAAAACAAAAGAAGGATGTCAAAGCTAACTACCAGTTTCCCAGTTGGGTGGCACAACAAGTTGGGGACATGTCAAAAGAGAGTAAAACATGAAGGATCAATAAAATCAGTGGAATAATCAGACGTTTGCAAGGAAGAGGCAAGGTTCACGAGAAAGGAACAGGAATACCGAACAGTGATATGAAGTAAAACATGTGGGTCATCGAGATTTGAGGGTTGAAAGTCAATTGGGAAATCGTGGCAAGTCAAAGCAAGTCCAGGAAGCAAGTCAGGGTGGATGTCGGAAGCGGGAGCATGGCCAACAAGAATGCCAGCAGCTAATCACCATTTTACATTAACAAAGTTTTCTTTGATTGAAACAGGGGCGGAAATTTTCTTTGTCGTTATTTTGTTGAAATCAGGCGCCCACCTGGAGAACAAGGGAATACATTTCAAGTTTCAGCAATCAGGCGCCCACCTGAAGAACAAGGGAA
>NW_017671052.1:230166-232028 GCF_001879085.1 Nicotiana attenuata | reverse complement strand
TTCAAGTTTCAGCAATCAGGCGCCCACCTGAAGAACAAGGGAATACATTTCAAGTTCAGCAATCAGGCGCCCACCTGGAGAACAAGGGAGTACTTTTCAAATTTCGGCAGTTAAGCATCACTCGAAAGAATGGCAGAACTTCTCCGATCATAATGCAAGGAAACAACAAGGATTCCATCGGAAGGATACAAGTTCAAGGCAACAAGAACCGCAAGATGAAGAGATAGATAGGACTCTTTGTAATTCATAGATCATAGCTTAGTCCAGCTTCTTTTATTTTTACTCAGTGTAATAAGGAGGTCAGCGAGCAGTAGCAGCAACAACAGCAGTGAAATCACAGCTCCTGGTAGTCCCAGCTACCAAACCTGCCCGAACTACACTGACCTGATTCCTGTTTAGCCCAGGATATGTAGGCAACCTTTGAAGCAGGGTGCGGTCAACTCTTTTAAAAGTGCTTCGCACGGAATATTCGAACGGGCAAAAATCGTTCATTTCCGCTCACTTATCTTTGCACGAAAACTCTTTGTGTTTCCGAGCAAAGAGGGGCAGCTGTGAGCACGTGATTTTTGCCCTATATATGAATTATTCCCACAAAATTCGAACAAAAGATTTTTCTTTATTTTTTACAATTTTGTGCATTTTTGTGTCATTTTTTATAATTGTTTGCATTTTGTTTGTGCATGTTAATTCGTATAAAATACAAAAAATATGCATCTGCATTTAGGATTCTATTTCATATTTTACCATTGATTAGGGATTAAGTTGTTTTAAAACAAGATATGAAAAATGACAAAAATAATTCACTTTAGCTTTAATTGTGAAATTGTCGCAAAATAGTTTTAAAGTAATTCTAGGCATTAATTAGTTTAGTTTAATTTTTATTTTTATTTCTGCAATCTTTATAAATCAACAAAAAAAATTATAATAAATCTACAAAATAGAAAAAAGAATAAAAAGAGAGAAATAATTAAAGAAATTTGAAAAATAAAGAAAGGGAAGAAAAGAATAGGATTGGGCTCGTTGCCTTCCAGCCCAAGGGAATTAATTCCCTTCCCAACCCCAGGCCCAGTTTACCCCGACCCAGTCCGGTCCAAGAGGTGCCCAAACAACACCGTTTGGTTCCGATCAATCTCAGCCGTCGAGGTAAAGAGATCCGACGGTTGAGAACTGATGAGGATTTAATATACAAATGTCGGATAAGGCCCCCCTACCCCTCAATCGTCTCCCATTTTCCCCCTGTAACGCCGGTGTAACGCCTCCACATCACCACCCTCCTCCGCCCTAGCCCCACCGTCCCTCCGCCGTCCGCCACCGGCGGGAAATCGTCGTCGCCGCCGGCGATGCTCCGATGACCTCCAAAATTACACCACCGGTTCTCCTCGTTCCCCTCTTTCCATCCCTGCCCTTGGTTTCCCTCGAATCTCGCCGGAGCTCGTCGAATATCCTGATAAAGTTCTCCGGCCAAGTCGCCGGTTATGCCAAACGGTCCCAAATTAACACCATGGGACCGCCTTGACCTCCTTTACCCAACCCCCATAGCCACTTGTCTCGAACATGGCCGGAACTNGCCGGAACTGCTCAAATATTGAATCAAAAACTCGGCCAAAACCCTATCTCTTCCAAACCCTACCAAACTTACACCCCATACCCCCCTCCCTCTCCTTTACCTGAATCCCTAACCAGAATCTTTTGAATGTCGCCAAAACTTCTCGAATTTTAGATCTTAGACTGGCAGAACCTTAACTCAGAAAATCTTGGGGGATTTTGGACCGTAATTTCCCTAATCATGTGTGTTCTTTTGAAAACACACGATTAGGGATGTTACGTGTCAAGAATCCCGGAGGATTCAAACAACAAATGGC
>NW_017671052.1:222712-228564 GCF_001879085.1 Nicotiana attenuata | reverse complement strand
TGAGAGTGAATTTTCATAACTAAGTGGGTCTGAATTTCAGAACGTCTGTGAAGTAGCTAAGTTGAATTATAAATGGACATGGAATTTATCTTACTGGGTTCGAATGCTGGGCCCAAACAGCTGCCTGCAGCTTTCAAGTCGAGACACCTTCCAGCCCAGGCCTACGATTGGCCTGCCCTGTGGGCACACCTGATTAATGGCCCTTTACGTGGGTTGCATTCAAGGCCCAGAACGACTTAAGGATTTGATTACATATGAGTTCATGGACCCAAGTATAATAACTCTTAAACAATGTCAAATTAGGACTTTTCTTTTATTACTAGAGACAAAATAGAATAGAAAATCATGGTCGACTTTAGACCTTTTAAAGTAAAAAATGAGATGACGCCTCGCCGACACAAAACTTGTAAAATTTGCGGGGCCCTCGATAAATGTTTATACTAAAATACTTAGACTTCGGGATAGGTCGTTTAGCGAATTTCGCGGCCTTCCCCAAAGATAATAACTCGTTAGTCACTTTAGGCGCGTTTTAATAATCTTACCTTCTTAATTACGGGTGCACATTTATGTGACCCAAATCCCAATCTCAACGAAGTCGAAATGTGTCAAAAATCGCGGGTGCATTTATGTGACGCGATTCGAGACATGTTTTCACGACGTTGCAATTCTCTTAAACTAATAACATAAAAGCGGTTCAAAGTTTAAAAAAAAAACATGTAAGATAAGACATGTAGTAAAAATCAAATAAATAAGCCAAATATGACAGTTGAGCGACCGTGCTAGAACCACGTAACCCGGGAATACCTAACACCTTCTCCTGGGTTAACAGAATTCCTTACCCGGATCTCTGGCTCGTGGACTGTTAACAGAGTCATAATTTCCTCGGTTCGGGATTCAACCGGTGACTTGGGACACCGTTAATCTCCCAAGTGGCAACTCTAAAATTTTAATAATAAATCTCGTTCCGATTGTCCTTTAATTGGAAAAACTCCTTTATGCCCTTGCGGGTGTAGAAAAGGAGGTGTGACAGCTCTGGCGACTCTGCTGGGGAAGACAAACCCAGAACTTCGGTTCAGGGTTTAAGAATGCGAGCTTAGAATAATTGTTATGTTTGGATTTATCTGATTTTCCTACATGTTTTCCTGCTAAATGTGCTAAATGCTTTACCGCTTTGATATTATTTGAACTGCATATATAAACTATGTCGAAACCCTTCTCTTCTCACCTCCGGGGATGTGCTTACTAGTTGAGACTCTCTATTTTGTTAGTGTCATACCTTGAAATAAGAAAGAGGCCGGACAAGTTACTAAGCCGGACGATCTCGCGGGTCCCCGGTACGTAGCCCCCTCCTCGACTCGAGTTGTCAGCTCGGGTACACAGTCTAGAACATATACCTAGGTTTTGAACCTAGAATAACTTGACCTCATGCCGGATCCCCAGTAGGAACGCTTATCTGCATCACGTGCATTTTGACTTAGGGGACTCAACACAGGGGTTGGGTCCGTCTAGGAGAGGTGTACCCGGAATAATGGACCATCCTGATGCATCCTACTTGTGCATTTATCTGTTTTGGACTCGCATGCTGACCGGCTTTGAATATTTGGGAAAAATTGAAAAAAAAAAGGGGAAAAGAGAAAATAGCAGTATAGAGAGTTAATTACCTATATTAGAAAAACCAATGTCCAAGCAGTGCCGAAATTCTGCCGGATTTTTGAGAAAAATGAAAGAACAAAGAAAAGTATTTTTTTTTCTTAGTTTAGTTAGTTTATTTTAGTTTGTTTTGTTTGCCAACAGAAAAGAAAAACAAAAAGAATTTTATTTTCAAATTAGTTTGTTTTATTTGCCACTAAAAAAGAAAATATAAAAGAGTCTTGCTTTCAGAAATAGTGTATTTGCCAACAAAAAAAAGGAGTCTAGTTTTCGTAGATAATTAGTTTTATCTGCCCGAACTACGCAGGTTTGATTCTCACCGGATGTGAGATACGTAGGCAACCCTCATCGGGTTCAACCTTCCCTAATAGCCAAAAAATGCCAAATATTTTTAATTTCGTCATGAATAAGAAGGCTGTTTTTGCAAGAACAGCCACCCTGAGTCAGTTTCAACGGTTAGCAGGCACAGCCTTAAAATCTTCTCCCCGAAGTGCTGAAAGGTCGTAACTGCAAAACCGGCCGTTTGTTTTAAAATTGGAAATTTGAACAAAAATAGTGTCTTTTTTTTCCTTTTAGGTCAAAATAAGTGATTAAATCACCTTAATAAATGTGCAGGATGAGCACGGTTCAAAATAAGGGGTACTTGCATATAGGCCCGCGGCGAGACCGAACGATGTCCCGCGGGCACCAGGAGCCTTAATGTATTCATGATTGTCTTTTGAGTTCGTATTTCCTTTTCTACCAGAGTTTGTCTTTTGAGTCTGTATTTTCTTTGCTACTAGAGTTGGTCATTTGAGTCTGTATTTCCTTTTCTATTGGAGTCTGTATTTTCTTTTCGTTAAAAGTCATTCAGTTGATTGAATCTGTATTTTCGCTTAAAATGGAATAGGGATGGCGGAGTCTGTAGTGCTTTTCTGCATTAGAGTCTGTTAGTTGTTTAATCTGTCAGTTTTGAGTCTTTGTAATAGACATATTTGCTATCAATAAAATTGAAAATCCCAAAAAATATTTTGCTTCTACTTTACATTTATTCTGCAAGAACTACGCTCGGTCTGATTCACGCGGGGTCGTGATACGTAGGCAATCTCCATAGGATTCGACCATAACTAAATGAAAAAAAGGAAATACAAGAAAAGAATGAAAGGAAAGAGGTGCAAAACAAGAAAGGAAAGAAAAACAAAAGAGGGAAAAAGAAAAACAAAAGAAAATAAGAAACCGAACAAGAGAAAATAAAAGGGAGCAAAGGAAAGAAAAGAGCGGAAAAACAATTTTGAGGAAAGAAGCGAATAGGAACAAGGAAAAACCAAGGCAAAAGGAAAAGAAGGAAAGAGGGAAAAATGAGAGAGAAAAGCAAAAGAATGAGAGGAAAGGCATGGCAAATAAAGGAAAATGAAAACGCCGGGATGACGCATGCGACCGATCAAAAGCATAATAGGAACTGTTAACTGTCTAGGTGCATCCACTTCCCAAATGTGCGGGTACCAATATGTTAAATGCCCTAACGCTAACGTGATGGTTTCATTTTGTCATGTCATTCCAGAAAAGTGGTTGGTTTGTGGTTTGAAAGTGGTAACTCTTCTTTACAACACAAGGACAAAAGGCAATGGCAAACAACAAGAGAACTGAGTTGGTTGATACTGGTGCTCGACAACAGTTGGTGGAACGGGATAATGGGTTGGCTGAAGAGGTGCGGATGCTGAGACAACACATGACAGACATGTATCAAGCTTGGATGACTGGGAAGGCGCCACCCCCGCCACCACCAATTTTCCCGGACGCTACCCTTACCCAAACTCCCAACACAATACCAGATGATCCTCCATATTCTCCAGATACACCCGCTTATCACACTCGTCCCAACTACCCTAGTAGCTCCACCGCTCATCCTTTAGTTACTTCCCCCAAAAATTGCTCTCCTGTCATATCCATTACCCCAAATAATGAACACCCATTCAAAGCTCGTAATGCCCAATATCACCCCCCCAGAGGTTGTCCGCAAGGTCCTCGATTCATACAAGAAAAACTCCCGGGATGAGCAGTTTCATGCTAGAAATACAAGGGTTACGGAAAGAGAAGGGCGAGATGAGGTACCCAGGAAGTTGAAAAGCACAGAACAGTCCTTAAGGGACAAGCGAAGAGTGGGAGGCCAGGGTAGCATGACTTGCAAAGAACTGATGGTGCCACATGCCGCCTGGCCGCAGGATTCAAAGTACCAAACTGTAACTTGTATGATGGGCGTGGAGACCCGGTAGCCCACCTGAGGGTCTATTGCAACGAAATGAGGATTGTTGGAGAGAAAGATGACGTGATGATGGCATATTTCAGTAAAAGCCTAACTGGGGCATCTTTGGACTGGCATGGTCGTCAAAATGTCGATGAGTGGCTTACATTGGGTGACATGGCTCAAGACTTTGTCCGATACTTTCAATGCAAATCAAGTGTTACCCCAGACCGCACCTCGCTATCTAAAATGGAAAAGAGGCCGGAGGAAAGCTTTAATGAGTTTGGACTCAGATGGAGGGAGCAAGCTGCTCGAGTCTGTCCCCCGATTAGCGAAGAAGAAATGGTTAAGCTTTTTCTACAGGCCCAAGGACCCACTTACTATAGTCATTTGATCCCGGCCCTGGGAAAGCCTTTCAATGATGTGTTAAAAATGGGGGAGCTAGTGGAAGAAGGAATCAAGTCAGGCAAAATCGTGAGTTGTTCGACAGCCATTCAGAACGTACCAGTAATCTTGGTTGGGAGAAAGAGGAATGGAAAAGACGATCCGATAGGTTTTCCTGATCAACACTTCCAGCCTCGACATCGTCCTTATGCATTAGATGACCCTCCCTGATGCTACTTCTCTCCGCAGAAATCCCAAAATCGCACATCACAGTACCCAGCTCAAAATAATGCCCATCTACCCTCGCGAGCTTCCCAACAACACCCCATATCAGGTTTTCGGCCCAATCCGGCATTTAAGAATGAGAGGTTACGAAAGAAGAAAGCCTTCATTCCGTTGGGAGAATCATACGCAGTCTGTTTCAGCGGTTAAGGACATTGGACATGTTGAGGCCGATTCAGATAAAAGTGCCGAATCCTCCTCCAAAGAAGTTCGACGCTTCTCAACAGTGCGCATACTGCTCAGGTGCCCTGGGGCACGACATAGAGAAATGTTGGAATCTGAAGAATGCAATTCAAAAGTTTATTGATGCAGGCGACATCGTCGTGCAAAATCCAGATGCAACAAACACTGGCCAAGATCCATCTCCTGTGCACAATGAGACGCATATGGTGGGTATGATTGATTGTGAGAATGAGCCGGCAGAAGAAACCCAGAAGCAGTTTGCTCAGAATAACGTGATGAAGTCTTGTGAAAATTCCAGCAATCTTGGTGTGAAATTCAGTGGCTAAGACGTCGTACTTGGTAATTGGGAAGACGCTCCATCTCTTGGAGTTTTGGTGGTTTATTTTGTTGTCATTTCTGTTGTCCGGGTTATTTCAGGGTTGTAATCCGGATATTGTCTTGTGACTTAAACCCTTCTATCTTTTCATTTTGTCTTGTTTGTTTCGTCGTAGTAGCTTGTTTAGTGTTGTTTAGGTTTGCTTGTTTGTTCTGTTGTTTAAACCCTTTTCACCGTCAGTCTAATACAATTCTCTGTTTCCTGCCATTTCTAGTCATTTTGTTTAGTTTTCTTCTCCTTTTACAATTCTCTTCATGCTAGTTCTGGTGACATGACATGCACGCATAATTCTCAGCCTGGTTTTAAAAGACAGTTTAGTAATGAAGCGATGAAACAATTTTGAAGATGATAGGGACACTTGAGGGAAATAAGAATAAATTTGGACATTTTGAGATCATTTGAAGCCCGAACCATGTGAAATTGGGGAGGGTAGAATATAAAGAAACACTATTGAAATGCATCCTGCCGCATCAGGTTGAAGCTAAAGGCAGGTTTGTCCCAAATTGGCAGGGACGTTTGTGGTAACGAGTGTTGTCCAGTGGTGCTTTGTATTTAACAGATGTAGAATGCAAATGTGTGGATATGGTTATCAATCCTGATGTAGTCAGAAGATATTATGTATGATTTCTTTGGTTTGTTTAATTGTGTTGTTTGTATTTGGCATGCTTTGAAGATTGGAATGACGAAGGCATTTTGTTCTGCTATCTAAACACTTTATCCCTCGTTACCCCTTTGAGTCCTTATTGGTTTCTTTCA
>NW_017671052.1:210759-215120 GCF_001879085.1 Nicotiana attenuata | reverse complement strand
TTTGGTCTAGTTCGAAGTCATTCGAGGTCCTCGCTCGCAGCTCCGGTTCGTCGGTCTTGTTTTGTTTTTGATTCCAATTTTCTTCTCAGCCTATTAAGGTGGTTTTTCCCACGCATTTTTAATCCTAGTCTTAAGCATATGAGTATATGTGTTTGATTTGTGTAACATGTGAGAAATGGATTGAGTTTCTTAGTATGCTGTATGACTGCGATTGTTTAGTTCTTCTTATGATTAGCTTTCAAAAGTGTCTTGAGTTTGTTAAATTAGAATCGTAGTTTCCTTTTTACATGAATTTTTTTCTTGTAAATGGGCGCAGATTGTTTGAGTTTTTTTTTTTAAATCATTATTTTTCTTCCATATAATTTTTTTTCTTCTTCCGTTTCCTGTTCGTAATTTGCATAAGTTGTTTTAAATTGTTTTTTTTTTTGTAAATATTTGTAAGGGGTGATGATGGATCCGTGATGAACAACTTGGATTTTAAGATAACGGTTTGGGGTTTGGTATCATAAATTGCATTCGGACCATTCGGTCAACTGGGATTATAGTAGAGTAATGAATCAGATTTTGTTTTACTTTTTTAGCTCTTAGGCCAAATAACAAGATTCTACAAGGCCTATAATAATAAAAATTATTAGCTAGCCTACCTTTTTTTTTATAATTAATTTACTCCATTTCCTCCGTAATAATCTTCCCTAACTCTCATGCCTTGCAAATAAATCTCAAATTAGCTTTAGGGTAATAATTCATGAATATCCATAGAAAAACCTTTTGGCATGCTTAAAATACAATTGTGATTGTGTACACGTTCGCGTGACATAATTACGATTCTAAAAACCAATGCGGAGTATGCGTTCGCGCAACTTCGATCGAATTTTGCTTAACGAATTGTCTTAATAGGCCACTAATTGAATCTAATTAAATTTAGTCCGAGGTGTGCCATGCACAAGTTAATCATTCATGGCCCTCGTATTAATCTTATGACTTAGATATCAAAACAACAAATGATCGTAGTTTGCTTTATGCACGTTTAATATACTATCGTGGTTGTGGACACGTCCGCGTGACATGACTACGATTTCTAAAAACAAAACCGGAGTACGCGTTCGCACAACTTTGGCTAAACTTTCCTAATAATAACAATATAGCGTTATTAATTGTGGACACGTTCGCGTGACACGATTTTGACGCGCCATACAAGCGGGTATAGGTACACGTAACCCGTTTCAAGATAATTTTTCTTATTTAAAAGCGGTAAGAAGTAAATGCACATAAGTACTAAAATCAGTAATTAAATATTTTTAATAAGCCGAGTATGATCAAAGCGACCGTGCTAGAACCACGGAACTCGGGAGTGCCTAACACCTTCTCCCAGGTTAACAGAATTCCTTACCCGGATTTCTGGTTCGCAGACAAATACAGAGTCAACCCTTTCCTCGATTCGGGATTTAAACCGGTGACTTCGGACACCATAAATTATCCCAAGTGGCGACTCTGAATTTTTTTTAAAAAATAAATTCCGTTTCGATTGTCACTTCAAGTTGGAAATAACTCCCTTATTATACCCCTTTACGGGGGTGTAGTATGAGAAAAAGGAGGTGTGACAAAGGGTATCTCACTGAGTTATTTAGTGAGAAAGGTAAGCAAGCCTACATGAAAAATAGGCAAGAACCACCAAAGCCCCCATCACCCAAGAGAACCGTGAATGTTATAAGTGGGGGAGAAGATATTTATGGAGTAACATATACGGCTTCAAATAAAGTTTCCAAAGTAACAATCACGCACGGGAAGCGAGTGCGACAGACCTTAGAAGATGAAAGTATCACTTTTGATGATACAGATACAGAGGGAGTGATCACCCCCCACAACGATGCACTGGTAATATCTTTACTTGTACATGACACTAATGTAAAACGAGTTTTGATTTATCCAGGAAGTTCCGTAAATATTATACTACTAAGGTTATTACGTGAAATGCAAGCTGAAGACAAAATGATACCGAAGGCGCATACCTTGTCCGGGTTCGACAATTCAAGTGTAGTAACAAAAGGAGAGGTAGTTCTAACAACTTTTGCTACAGGTGTTGTTAAAGAAACTAAATTTCAGATAGTTGATATGGAAATGGCTTATAATATGATCATGGGGAGACCTTGGATCCATGATATGGATGTTTTCCCATCAACTCTACATCAAGTTATTAAATTCCCATCTCCATGGGGAATATGCCAAATCAGAGGCGATCAACAAATATCTAGAAGCATCAATTCTGTTGCAGATTCAATTGTTAATGGTGGAGACAAATAGCAATTACAGAATTTAGGTAAGGGTAACATGGAGTCAACCTCACCTGAGCAAAAGCAAACAGATGTGGATTCGAGACCTGACACCATTCAAGAACCGGAGGAGAACGAAAATATCAAAACAACGATAGAAGAGCTAGAGGCCGTGGTGTTGTTTATACACTGGCCCGAGAGAAAAGTATACATAGGAGCTAATCTTAGCCCGGAGGTAATACGTAAATTGATTGAATTTTTAAAAGCTAATGCAGACTGTTTTGCTTGGTCCCATTCTGACATGACAGGGATACCACCGGAAGTCATGACTCATAAGTTGAATGAAGATCCATCATATCCTCCCGTCAAGCAAAAGAAAAGAAAGCAAGGAACTTTCAAAAATAAGGTGATTCAAGAGGAAGTTCAAAAGTTACTAAAAATTGGTTCAATTCGTGAGGTAAAATATCCTAACTGGTTAGCTAATACTGTTGTGGTTCCTAAGAAGAACGGTAAGTGGCGAGTCTGTGTAGATTACACAGACCTTAATAAAGCCTGTCCAAAAGATTCCTTTCCTTTACCGCACATAGAGCAGTTAATTTATGCTACTGCAGGACATGAGCTATTAAGTTTTTTAGATGCATATTCAGGCTATAATCAAATCAAGATGGATCCAGGTGATGAAGAAAAAACTTCTTTTATAACAGACAGGGGGACTTACTGTTACAAGGTAATGCCTTTCGGTCTTAAGAATGCAGGTGCAACGTATCAAAGGTTGGTCACCCAAATGTTTCAAGAACATTTAGGTAAAACCATGGAAGGATATATAGCTGATATGCTAGTTAAAACTCAACATTCAGAAGATCATATATCGCACCTATCTGATACGTTTAAAATTTTACGAAAATATAATATGAAGTTGAATCCAGAAAAATGTGCATTTGGAGTGGCATCAGGAAAATTTTTAGGTTTTCTTGTTTCTAACCGTGGAATTGAAGTGAATCCTGCACAGATTAAGGCCATTGAAGAAATTCCAGATGTACTTACGAGTAAAAAAGAAGTTCAAAGACTAACTGGGAGAATTGCAGCTCTGGGGAGATTCATTTCCAAGTCTTCAGAAAAATGCTTCAAATTTTTCTCAGCTTTAAAGAAACAGGATCATTTTGAATGGAACGAAGATTGTCAGCAAGCACTTAAGAATCTAAAAGTATATTTGTCAAATCCACCGTTGTTGGCAAAACCAAAGGTAGGAGAGAAGTTACTCATCTATCTTGCCGTGTCAGAAGTTGCGGTAAGTGCTGTTTTAGTCCGGGAGGATCAAGGTAAGCAATCTCCTATCTATTATGTAAGCAAGTCTTTGTTAGATGCAGAAACACGGTACCCGCAACTAGAAAAATTAGCGCTTGCTTTGATTATGGCATCTAGAAAATTAAGACCTTACTTTCAATGTCATCCCATTGTTGTGGTTACTGCTTTTCCGTTATGAAACATTTTGCATAAACATGAATTATCAGGTAGATTAGCGAAATGGGCTATAGAATTAAGTGAGTACGACATCACTTATCAACCTAGGACTGCTATAAAATCTCAGGTATTAGCTGATTTCAGTCAGGGGATGCAATTAGAAGCTGAAAAAGAATTACAAGTTTTTAATGGTGCAAACCCGGGGACTTGGATTTTATTCACTGACGGTTCATCTAACGTAAAAGGCGCAGGTTTAGGAATAGTTCTCGTACCACCCACGGGTGAAACTATTAGACAAGCTATAAAGTGTCATTCGATAACTAACAATGAAGCAGAGTATGAAGCTGTCATTGCAGGTTTAGAACTGGCACGAGAACTTGGCATATCACAGGTTATAATCAAGAGCGATTCACAACTTGTGGTTAACCAAATACTGGGGACTTACACAGCCAGGGAAACACAAATGCAAGAATATCTAGAAAAGTACGGGAACTAATAAAACAATTCCAAACGTGGAAAGTAATGCAAATACCAAGAGACGAAAATGCAGAAGCAGATGCTTTAGCCAACCTCGCGTCTGCAGCAGACGTAACAAATGATGCAAATGCTTCAGTCCTACATCTATTTCAT
>NW_017671052.1:182553-208013 GCF_001879085.1 Nicotiana attenuata | reverse complement strand
CCAAATCAATTCTAACGCACCCAATACCGATAATGAAACATAGAAAGCAGAAAATGGGAAGAACAGGGTAGTAACTCATGAGACGACGGGTCGGGTCGTCACATTCTACCCCAACTTAAACAAACGCTCGTCCTCGAGCGTACCCAGAGTTGTCCTAGAAGCCAACCAAAAGCTGAATAACCTTACTAAGCATCCACCCCGGGTGATCCCATGTCACCCTATGTCATATAGGTCCGATAACACATTTAAATCGGATTTACACAATCCAGCCTAGCCCATAAATCATAGAACTAGCTTTTTACTTCTGAAACCATCGATATGATCAAAACCTCACACCTATACCTTGAATAGCCTCGAACCAGCTGTAATAACCCATACTTGCACCCTCAGGTGAAAACATATGATATACCGCCTAAACCAAACACTTGGAACCATAACTTCTATTCACAGCAGTTGTCCCCAACAACCAATTACCGGCAGAGAACCTCTTATTAGCTAAAGCCTTATTCCAACACTTTCATATACTGCCAACGATGAATGAAACACGCTATAAATCGTAGTCATCTCTCAGATCAACCATTCCTGAAACAACTTCCCTTGACTGATATCACAACAGATTTCCGGGTCAAACCTCGATATTATCTTCCTAACAAGCTAGGATCAAATCTGTCCGTATTCATTAATGAACCCAACGATCACCTCGAATCCAACACCACTCTGGTGATATGATACCTCAATACAAGTCTAAACCACATCTTGCATAATACACGCACCAGTAAGAAACGATCTGAACACATTCAAATCATAACAAATGACTCAAAAGAAAGAGCTGTACCTCAAGCTCATCAATACCATTACAATACAAGGCTGAGACCCCGTTTCACATCATAGAAATAGAATTCCTGAATCTACCCCGAAAGGACATAACTCCCGTAGCCTCGCTACAATGCGCGATCCTATCCCAACACTGTTACACCTGAAGCACCTCAAGCCGCTATGCTCAACATCAACAACCACGCACATTTGATGTCTGAAACCCACGCAATTCATTACACCCACGGTGAAACAAATAACACATACCACGCAAACCTGATAGAACATAATCCAACTCACTTCGCCACTCAACCCGTGGCATTTCCGGCATAGCCCATGGCACAATAGTTCAGAATTGCCCGACGCTAAGACAACCAGTCTAAATTCTGACATCACATACAAAATCTAACATACCGGCAAGTAAAGATCCACTCGAGCCTCCAAATCCTGATAGCCCTTAAACAGTACCGACGCACACGATCCACAACCACAATATAGCCTGAACATGAGAACTCCTAGTCTCCAACCCTATATAGCACACGCATCATCATTCCTGACCCCAATATTATTGAAGTGCCATCAACTTAATCACATTGGCCTTTTTCTGAAACATGTAACCTGTACGATTCACTATGATTAGAAATAAAATTTCCTTAATCATTTGAAGATCATTCCCCCTAATCATCTGAAGCTCATTTCTCTAATCACCCAAAGTTGCCCGTACTGCCTAAGAATGTTATGAATTTCCATTCAGAACTGAACCATAACCTTACACACGCAATTCTCAATCCTTCACAGCATATCGCATATACCATATCATCCTAAGGTAACATGAGGACTTCTCCTCCCTTCCGAACCATGAACGTTTACGTACTCAACTAGTCAAGAACTTCCATTGATCCTATCTAGAAGAAAAATCATTACACATCCCATGCTCTGCATGACATACATAGGTCTTGTTCAAATTCTTACAATACCGACACGACAGATAAGATCTGTATAAACTCATAACACCACCGAATCAACAATTCATTGGGTCTATACTTCTGGCAAGATCTATCACCTCATTCTGAATCAAACAATGGTCTTAGCCGCTTAATTTACTTCATATACTCAGATTGCACGGATCTCGAATTTAATGATCTTTAGAAGGAATTACCAATCCCACACACTAATACGGATCTTCCTTAGAAAATAGGAAGCAAGGCATACAAAATATCATATAGAAAACTATACACAACATCACACTGTTGCGGCGTGCAACCCGATCCGGATAACATACCCATGGCGGCGTGCCACCCGATCCACGCATAGATCTCACATAAGGAGATGCACATCGAGCCAAATTTGCTCATTACAACAAAATACCGAATATCGGTCATAAGCATGCTAAGTGCATAATAACACCTCTGAGGATTATATAGCATTATAACTACAAACTCAAGCACAAGGCGCGATATACAATCGGGATTTCAACAGTCAAGTTGCTCATATAACATCATTCCTACGCGGATTCTTAACATGTAAGCAATTTCTCGAGTTGTCTCACAACTCACACGGCGCAATGCCTCACTACGTGAGATATCTGACAATAAAGCATCATCCTAACTACTCCTCCATGAGGACCGCGTTACAAAAATGCACACATCTGGCCTGATATAGATCCATTATTCACATTAAGTCCATCCACCGACTTCAAGCTGATTCTGATCACAATGAACTAGTTTGACAACCTTTCAAGGGTCCATAATAACTCCCTTTTTCTCATAACACACAAGAACAACCATCATAATCGGAGTAATCCTCCCCAGTTCACAACCCAATAGGCCAAGTGCCCCCCAGGCATGAATTCCTCAATTTAACGACATCATCTCAAACTTCATACTTGGTTTACATCTTTAATCAATCAAGTGATCACATGTCACACTTATAAAATCTTCCAGTGGAACACACTCCCACAACCTACCACAAAAATATCTGGAGCGTAGCTCCAAACCACCTGTCGTACTAACTCTGTAAAGCGATCAAGAATCACTAACCAGGACGCAACACCGCTCTCAGGTGACGCTAAAGACAATACCAATTTATCTTAACCATCAAAACTTCTTTCCTGCTCATCCGATCTCTTGACGTCTTGTCAAAATTTTTCCTTCACTCGTGTCATTCTCGACCCAATTTCCGCAACCAGAACTGATTCACCAGCATGCATCAAATCAGGACTAACATAGTACATAACTATACAATCAACTAATCAACAGCAACCTCCCCAACTTAGCTCGAAGCCATATATCACAACTCACTATACTCATAACGCGTATGCTCCATTGCTGTCGTAATACCATAGTGAGATTAAACTCACTCTTTCATAAGCTTGTGGAAACACAAATTATCTGGAATTTTAACTCTTCTGCATTTTCTTGCATTCACTCACATAACAGTTAAGCCTACTCTCTAGGCGACCAAATTTTTACTAAGTCCCAAATTTTTCAAAAATTTTGGCAGAGTTTCCTTTGTAATTGGGCCTATCCACCTGCCAGAGAATCACCAAGACCATCCTAACAACACGGCTACAACTTGACAAAACATCACAATGTATATCAACAACATTAATCTCAATACTACCTGTATTATATTATCAAAATTGATACATGGACATGCGTTGCACCTATTCGAATCATGACACATAGAAAATACCTTCCACCGACATACACATAATACATCCAATTTAGTCTTCCTGAGTCTGAACTCGTACCGCCGCAAGTATTGCACTTAACTTTCCAACTAGGAGATACGAAAATATTCTTCACGCACCCATAACTCGGGGCTACACAACAGATCACAATAGGAATCGAACGCCTAACAGTTCATCTATTATCCTGCAGACTCCCTCGTCACTACCAAGATCACGTAGATATATCTCACAGTACTAACATACTCATCACATGGATATCCAGCCGCCATTCCCACAATTAGGGACAACACTGAACATATAAATTCAAATCACTTGTTCACACAATCAGCACCTCGGTGCTCAAGCCATAGGCAAAGATCCGGCCTTAAGTCCTCCTAACTGGCCCAACATGAACTCACGGAGATTACATCTCGCCCCTCGATCAGGGAATCACAAGCCATCAAGGCAAATATATTACTGAGCGCTCGCGTGCGCATACAGACGTGTGGAAGGAATTTCAAAAGTTATATCTCAAGCTGAATCAAGTACGCACGATAAGAATTCCAAGAATGGGAAGTTTTCCTAAAGGTTCTGCAGCCTCTCGTGGAGAAATACAGGCATCCCCGTATCCTTCCACGAGACTCTACTAAACCGGCTCATGACTCATGAGGCCTAGTAACCTAGGCTCTGATACCAACTTGTCACGACCCCAAACCCGGTCGTGATGGCGCCCAACACTAATGCTAGGCAAGCCCGACCATTTACTCTCTCAACAAAGCTCAAAACCAATTAATCAGATACTTAAAATCAAATATTAATACTCATAGTTGAAATACACAATTAAAACAATACGAAATACTGACATAACTATAACTCCCAAAGACCTGGGGTCATGAGTCTAGAGCTTCTAACTAATACAGAGTCAAAAAAAATCCTCAAAATAAGTATGTTCTAAAGTACGGAAATAATAAAGGGATAAGGGAGGAGTCGGGTCCTGCGAACGTCATAGCAGCTACCTCGACCACTCCTGGAACTCTGGAAACCAGCGGCTAGCTCAACTAAGCTCCCGAAGTACCTGAATCTGCACACAAGGTGCAGGGAGTAGGGGGTGAGTACTACCAACTCAGTGAGTAATAAGCATATAAAATGTCTGAAGATAAGAAATCCACGAAATGCCACAAAGTAAAGCTAAAACTAACAGTCCAACACCTAACTACGAACCAACAGCAAAACAACTTCAAATATATCAGTCAAGTATAATGTAAGGATGCAATGCAATGCACATGACCGCTACGGCGCGTAGCCCGATCCATTTAACGTCGACGGCGCTCACTGGGGGTGTGTACAGACTCCGGAGGGGCTCCTTCAGCCCAAGCGCAATATAATCATACCATTCGCTGCGGCGTGCAGCCCGATCCATACTCAGTTCACAATATGCAAATGAGTCAGTAACAGATTCAATTAATTTCCCAATTTCCAATTTATTAAGGAGAATATACTTTAGATATTTAACTTCAGGAAAAGTGACTTAGAATTTCATAACAGTGATTAAACACAGGACTGAGATCAATGATTATACAAAGCATGCTATCACAATGACAATCATCCTCTAAGGATGCTACAGATCGGCACAAGGCCCCAAACACGGCAATAAGCCCAGATATATTCAATACAGGGTGTGTATCAGTCGCCAATATAGAAACATTCTTGTTCGGGATGGACCAAGTCACAATCCCCAGTCATAACTAATCCCGCACCTGCCATGGGGTGCGAGTCACGCCCTACAATAGCGTCACAATGTGATAAGCCGGGGTTTCAAACCCTCAGGCCATCATATACACCAACTACTCACCTCTAACCGGACGTAGAATGGTCCGCAATGCCTTTTCCCTTTGTATCGACCTCCTCGCGCGTCGAATCTAGTCAAAATCACAGCGAATACATAAATATGGGTTAAAGAAACATAACCCAATCAAAAATACTCGAAAAGTACTAAAATTCACTAAGTTGGTAAAACCCGAGCCCCGGGCCCACTTCTCGAAAAATTCCGAAAATCACACCAACGGATTCCTCGTCTCGCCACGAGTCCGTACATATAAAGTTTACCAAAATCGGAACTCAAATGACCTCTCAAATCTTCAAATCTTATTTTCAAATCCCTAGGTCCAAAATCCCCAATTTACACCTCAAAAACATGTAATCTAGTCGGATTATTCGATGATAATTCAATATTATGGAGTAGAAATAATCACAAGTGACTTAACTCAAGATTTCCCATGATTTCTTGCTCAAAATCGCCCCAAGCCGTGTTATTTCGCAAGAAAATAGGTAAAAAAACGAGCAGAAATGCAGCAGCTTTTAATAAGCAAATCTAGTCGCTAAAGACCCAAATCTGGTTGCTAAAGGTGCTAATCTGGTCGCTAAAATTGCCACACCAGACCTGATGCACCAGCACTCTTTAGTTTCACTAAAAAGGCTCTAACTCCTTCGTACGAGCTCGGAATTAGACGATTCTTATTCCTATGAGTCACAAATAATAATACCAACACAACACTTCAATCGAAACTCAATTCGGAGCTCATTTGCCCAGTGCGATATCCATTTCGCTCGTTAAATAATTACTCATGTTTCGCATCAAAAACTCAATCGCGACTTGATGAAATTAGACCAAAATTTCCAGATCAGTCCTATAATTCATTATCAAAATTCCGGAAGTCTCGGAATCAAATTTGGATCTCTAGAACTAAAAATGAACCTTTAGATCATTACATTTATGCTCAAAACGGCAAAAATCTTTCAAAAACTCTTCCAAAATTTATCCGAGCCTCATGGGATCCCAACAAAGTATACTAACAAGTCCCATAATATATTACGGACTTGCTCGAGGCCTCAAATCACATTAAACAACGCTAAAATCATGAATCAACCTCCAATCCAAGCTTTATGAACTTTAGAACTTCCAACTTCTATTTCCGATGCCGAAACCTATCAAATCACGTCCGATTGACTTCAAATTTTGCACACAAGTCCAAAATGACATAACGAAGCTACAGTAACTCTCGGAATTCCATTCCGACTCCCGGATCAAAATTTCACCTATCAACCGGAAATCGCCAAAATACTAACTTCGCCAAAATAGGCTAACTTCTTCACCGGACCTCCAAAATTACTCCCAAATGCGCTCTTAAGCCTTAAATCATCACCCGGAGCTAACCGAATCATCAGAATTCAATTCCGAGCTTTCTAACTCACAAGTCAACATACGGTTGACTTTTCCAACTTAAGCCTTCTTAAAAGAGACTAAGTGTCTCATTTCTTATCAAAATCATTCCAAATCAATTCTAACGTACCCAATACTGATAATGAAACATAAGAAAGCAGAAAATGGGAAGAGCAGGGTAGTAACTCATGAGACGACGGGTCGGGTCGTCACATCTTGTGGGAGTGGGGGTTGTGCATAGATTATTGGAGGATGAGGTATTTGATTTGGGAAGGGAGGGAGATTCTCCATATTTTGTGGTCGTTGGTTTCTCAGAATTTGTATTAGGCGAAATCTCCTTCGATGATTTAGAGTAATTCTTGGCATGGTGGGAAGTAAGGGGTTTGGGATATATTGGCTCTTGAAGGTTGCTAGGGGAAATGATTAGTTCTATTTGCATGTCCATCGGGAGGTTTTGTGTGTTAGATTTAATAGAAGAAATTGCATGGCTTTCTTTAGGCACGTGGAAATGATCATTGGCCATTTATATTTGGGGAGGGATTTGGTTGGACAGGTGTTCATCTACATGCAAGGGGTGGTTTGTTAGAGAAGAGCAAAGAGTATCATTATTTAAGCCTATTTTAAAATTTGATTGGTTGTTAGTAATATTTAGAGGTGTCTCTTGGTTATTAGTAAAATTGTCGTTTAGTGACCCTAGCTTTGTCTTGTTGGTTTTTGCCTTAAGAACCCGGTTCAACTGCTTGTTGTCAGGTTTGGTTTCGGCTTTGTTGTGGGTGGTATTGTGTAAAACACCTTGCTGGGGATCTATGTTAATAATGGAGAAACGATTTTGAGTATCTATTGTATAATTGTCAGTGTGAGTTAATGACAAGTTGGGTGATTTATCTAAAACATGAATATTACTAGGAAGATTTTATTGAGCTTTAGGAACATAAATTTGTTTTTGTGAAAGAATGGGCTTACCTGACGCTGCATTGAATATCATAGTGTTAATACCTGTTTCATGTTTCCTCGTAACCTCCTTAATTGATTTGTTTGGGGGTTTCCTACCTCGAGAGAAAGGCGCTGTTTTCCACTCTTCTTCTTGGCCTCCAGGTGGTGGTGTCTGGCTTGAGCAGGGTTGATTTTGTGTCATAGTGATAGGTGTAGATAACTTACCTTTAGCGCATGAGGTGACTGTGTGTCCTAAATGCCCACATGCTTTACAAAGGAATGAGTCGACCTCGTAGTGAATGAGTTGTCTATGTTTTCCGATGAGGATAAATTTTTTTATAGGTTTTTCCATAGGTAATTCAATACAAATTCTTGCGTATCTCCCTCTCAAGGATGAGGAAGTGCAAGCATCAACTTTCAATAACCTTCCTATTGCTCCCCCTATTTTATTGAGAATTTGGCCATCGTAGAACTCGGTAGGTAATTGAGGGAGTCTAACCCAGACAGCAGATAGGGTTTGCTTTGCTTGTGTAGCCACAAAGTTTGGTTGCCAGCGCTGCACAGATAAGAAAAAGCCATAGATGAACCAGGGACCCTTTTGTAAAATGTGGCTCATATTTTCTTCCTTTTGGAGCTTGACAATGTAGTAATCATTTCTCAGATCGACTATGGGGAAATTTTCGTTGAGTTTCCATTGTTCTTGGAAATTAATTTTTAGGATATGATGTAGAATTCTTTTGCCATGGAGTTTTATAATTAGTGAGAATTTTCAAGGGTCATAAATTCTTTGCTGATCTTCTGGTGTAATTGGGATATATAGCTTTTAGATCAGTTGATCCATCAGTGTAGGTATTTAGATTTTCTGTATCCATATCCATTGATAGGGTAGCTGGAGAAAGATTGTTAGTGGAGAAAGTGATATTTGCATCAGTACCAAGAAGCTTTTCTTTGAAAGTTTTAGGCGTGGAGTCGTTTGATATGCACTGGGTATATTCCTAGTCCATTGAAGCATCTGGTATTAAATGGTGTAGTGACCTAATTTGATATTTCCTTATAAGTTATTTTTGACTTGTAAATATGAGATTTTCGTACAAATTACTGTAGCTTTCTTCTGTGATTTTTGTGTATATAAAAATATTTCATCGATCATTATTTAAAAATCATTAAATAAAGTAAACAATATTCAATATCAAAAGTGGAACTTTCTGACAAGTATATAACTTAGTTGGGCCGCAACACAAATGTTCAATAGAGAAATTTTCACAAACCACTATTGTTTAGAGGTTTTTAGTTATCTGTAGCTACCATTAACTATATTACTTCCTATAGCTATATTTTCAGTTGTTATAAAGTGTACTCGATGTATTTAAACTACTGTATTGTAATGACCCGACCTGTCGTTCTAAAAAATTAGCCGCTCGTTCAGCGGCTTAAGACTTCAAGAAGCTTCGTAATGTGTATTATTACTTGCGCGCGCGGACGAGTTTGGTTTTCGAATGATTCGAGACTTAACTGAAAGAACAATATATTCTTGTTTTGGAAGCTTAAATGAAAAGAGTTGACCAGAGTTTGACTTTTATACAAATGACCACGGAATGGAACTTTGATGGTTCCAATAGCTTCGTATAATTATTTCGGACTTAGACGTATGTCGGGAATTAGAGTTAGAAGTCCGTAGAGCAACTCAACGCATTTTGGCGAAATTAGAAAGTTGACGTGTTCTAATTGTATTATTTTGTATACAGACAAGGACTGTTAAAATGATGGATATCAATTAGATATGATAATAAGTGTACGAAATATATTATAAGAGATATGGGGTCTAAGGAAAGTCCTAAGTGTAAGCCAAGTTGGAAAATTATATGATAGACTAAAATTCCAAATGAGTACACACAAGACCTAACTTTGGACGAGAATATATACATATATATATGAAGTTATATGATGGACAACCTATCAAATGAATGATCTTCAAGTCTAGTTTCGAATGCTTCAAACCGTTTGTCATTTGGACACTTCTACAAGAAGTTATGACAAAATTACCATACGCTGGCGGAATTTATACTACCGTGTCACCCCACGCGGCGCCCGGCGCGCTGCGCTGTAGAGAATTCCAGAATGTTACCGAAATTTCATTTTCGGACACTTTTGCACAGCCGCCCCGCACCCTGCGGCGCCCCACGCGCCGCGGTTGTACAAATTCTGATTTTTTTGTTATAAACCGACCCTATTTTGATATAAGACATTTAGGGGTTATTTTCCCCACTTCATTTGGGCGGATTTTGGACATCTTCTCCACTCTATCAACACCTCAAACTCCTTCCATCTTCAAGGTGAGTAATCCCTACTAATTTGGTATTTTATTCCATCAATTCCACCCTAAAACTAACTCAATCCACCATGAAATCCTTAGATCTTCAAGAGCTCAAAGGAGGATTTTGCAAGATTTCTTCCAAAAAAGGTAATCCTACATCGTTAGACTTACATGTACGAATTTATTATGGGAATATGAGTATGGACTAAGTATTAGAACTCTTGGTATGGTAATTGGAAGTCATAAGTTCCCAATTTAAATACATAATTATTGTAGATATTGAAAGGTGATTATTTGATGAAATTTTGTTGGTTGGGTGTGGATGGATGGTCATACATGTGAAGTTGGGAGTATAGATTGTTAAAAATGATGGTGGGATGAATTGTTGGTAAATGGTGGTAGTTGGATGAACCAACTCTATGGTTAAGAGATGTAGTCAAGTGTGCACACCTAGTTTTTCATGAAATGCTTAAATGAGATGAACCCACGAATATCTTCCTAATTATGGTCCACTTTTGTTATGTTTCTAAATAGATTGAAGTTGCTAGGATTTCCGGAACATTGTAGTAATGTAAGGAAAGATCAAGAAGGATTGGAGCCGTCCGAAGGTCAATTCACGTGAGAATGCTATTTTGGAATATCGGTCTAATTCTGTTAAGGTAAGTATCTTGCCTAACCTTGTGTGGGAGAATTTCCCCTTAGGCATTGAGTCTTATGTGAAAATTGTGTGATTGGAAACCATGTACGCGAGGTGACGAGTACGTACTTGGTTTATATGTGCAAATTATGTCGGTTAAAATTCGTAGACACTCGTATGTATTTAATTGGAAATGATTGGCACTTAGTAAATCCTTGATTTTCATGCATCATTCTTTGTTGTCGAGCTTGTTTTTATATGATAATTTGGTGTGATTGTCACTTTGATTTTTATGTGAATATTGTGGTTAGTTGGGTTGACAATTCTTGAAAATAATTTCATTATGGATTTTCTATGTGCAAGTAATTAATTAAATAAGTTTAAATTGAGGCATTAATGTATATTTATCAAAATTTGGATTAAAGAAGGTGTTGTCCTATGATGAGTTACTTTTCCATCGTTGTTTTTGTTTTTGAGGTTTTTTATACGTTGTGTGGAGCCTTGGGCTACTTGTTGAGAAATTTATTGATTTTACTACATCTTTGGATTTGGTTGTGGTCAGTGGGCAAATTGTGATATGAATTGTTGTAGTTTGTTGTTGTTTAAACACTCTCCTTGATGTTATTTATGCTTCCTCCCTTACTTGTTGATGATATATGTAACGACCCGACCGGTCATTTTGAGTCCTAGCGCTCCGTTCAGCAGTCGGATGCCATGAACAGCTTCATTTCAGGCATTATGACTTGTGCGCGTGGTCGGAATTGAGTTCCGGGAAGTCCAGAGTTGATTTGGAAAGAGAATTCTCATTTCGGAAGCTTAAAGTTGAAAGAATGAACTAGGATTGGAATTTTAAATAAACGACCTCGGAATCGGGATCTGAAGGTTCCAGCAGGTTCGTATGATGATTTTGGACTTGGGCGTATGCCGGTGCGGGTTTTGGATAACCCGGGAGCGTTTTGGCGCCTATGGTGGAAGTTAGCATTTTTGAAGAAATTTCTTAAGTTTGGCTTGAAGTGCATTTCAGTGTTATCGATGTCCATTTGGGATTCCGAGTCTGAGAATAGCTCCGTATGGTGATTCTCGAGTTGGGAGCGCAATCGGAAGTGAATTTGGAGGTCCGTAGGTCATTTTGGAGCCATTTGGCTAAAGATAGAAATTTGAAGGTTTTTGAGAAGTTTGACCGGAGGTGGACTTTTTGATATCGGGGCCGGAATCCGATTCTGGAAGTTGCAGTAGGTCCGTAATGTCAAATATGACTTGTACGCAAAATTTGAGGTCAATCGAACGTGATTTGACAGGTTTAAACATCGGACATAGAAGTTTGAAATTTTGAAGTTCATTAAGTTTGGATTGGAGGTCGATTCATGATTGTTAGCGTTGTTTGATGCGATTTGAGGCCTCGAGCAAGTCCGTAGCGTGTTTTGGGATTGGTTGGTATGTTTGGTTGGGGTCCCGGGGGCCTCGGGTGGATTCCGGGTGGCTAAGGGATCGAATTTGGAGTTTGAAGAAGGGCTGGAGCTGCTGCTTCTGGTATTTCTGCTTCTGCGGATTTGGGACCGCAGAAGCGGCCCCGCAGAAGCGAGGAAGAAGCCGCAAAAGCGGTTCGATGTGAAGCAGCCCAAGACCGCAGAAGCGGCCCTAGATCCACAAAAGCGGAACCGCAGAAGCGGTGGGCCGTCCGCATAAGCGAAATTGGGCTGGAGCCTAGTGTCCGCAGAAGCGGCTCATTGTCCGCAAAAGCGGGACCGCGGAAGCGGAAATATTTCCGCAGAAGCGAAAATAGCTAGGGCAGAATGGTTGTTTTAAAGTCGGGATTTGGCCATTTCTCTCATATTCTACATGGCTTGGGCGATTTTTGGGGAGCTTCAAAAGGGGATTTTCGTCATCAACGTTAAGGTAAGTTATCCCCACCTATTTTGAGTTAAATACATCAACTATGTATGGATTTGAGCATTTAAATTAGCATAAATTTGAGGTTTTGGTGGAAAACCTAGAAAATTAGTAAACTTGGAATTTAGCCACGATATTGAGTATGGAATTTAGTGAAAATTATATATTTGAGTTCCTAAGGTCATGGGTAATCTTTATCGTCAAAAAAATTTCGGATTCCGGGCACGTGGGCCCGAGGGCATTTTGGTCAACTTTTCGATCGGAGTTAGGAATTGCTATAAATTAGATTGTAACAAATATTTGAGCTTATATTAATGGATTTGCATAACCGTTGGCTAGTTTTGGAGCGTGGTGCATTAATTAGAGTCTTCGGAAGGGCGTGGAATGACGGTTATGGATCTTCGGAGCGAGGTGAGTCTCCTTTCTAACCTTGTAAGAGGGAATTGTCCCCATAGGTGAAATAATTGATTATGTGCTCCTATTTATGGGGGCTACGTACGCACGAGGTGACGAGAGTCCGTACGTAGCTACTATTATGCTATTGTCCGGGTAGTTAGGACCCAAAAGCATGCTATACTTGGATTAATTGTAAGCTCATTGATAGCTTGGATTGTTTAGATCACATTGAATTAGTAAATGAATTTCAAAAAGGATTAAACTTTAATCTCTTAAATTGTTAAAAAGAGGACTGGCTTTTACTTGGACAAATGCTCCCTGATAAATCCTTAATTGGCTATTTGAGCATGTATTTTTATGTGAACCTGCGTCGCATGATTGATTCGCGAGCAGGGTGATTGTTTATTTTATGTTGACCGCGTCGCATGGATAGTTCGCGAGCGGGGTAATAGATGCATCTGTGGTTCGAGCCGTTCGACCCTCGGCAGTGCACAATTTACATTTCTGTTGGAACGGGCCATCGACCTCGGCATGATTTGCGCATGATATATTGTCGCTCTAGAATTTTTAACTGTGAAATTGCCCTTCGTGGCTTGATTTAAATTGATAAGATAATAAAAAGTAAACCTTGAAAATCCTTGATTATTTGTTGAAGGTGTTTACCTGTTTTCAGGCTTCGTGAATTAGGACTGCTATATAAATCCATGATTTCCTCACATTTTTAGTATTTGTCAATTGACCTCTAGTAAGTGTCGAAGTTGACCATCTCGTCTCTACTTCATCGAGATTAGACGGGATACTCATTGAGTACACGTTGTTTACGTACTCATACTACACTTCTGTGCATTTTTGTTGCACAAGTATATTTAACTCTAGCAGCCCACTGGGCATAGCAGCACGGATGATTCGGGGACTAGGTGAGTTGCATTATTCGAGGCGGCCCGCAGCTAGTAAAGTCCCTTCCAGTAAATTGTATTTTCTTTCTGTCCACTGTATTCCGGACGGATGTTGTATTGTATTTTATTTCCTTATCAGTAGATGCTCATGCACTTGTGACACCGGGTTCTAGGATGGTTTTTAAATATTTTTTGTATTGATTGCTAGTATTTAATTTGAATTGAAGCAGTTATCTTTTTACTTATGAAATTTAAAGGAAAATCTTGGTTTTTAAAATTGTTAAAATTGCAGTTTAATTAAGTATTTGGTTGGCTTGCCTGACAGCGGTGTCCGGCGCCATCACGACCCTTAATGGATTTTGGGTCGTGACAATATACATGTGCTTGGTGAGGAAGAGTGTAAAGTACGAAGGGTGATGCCGTGCCATTTCAATTATATTATCATGTGAGGAAGAGTGTAAAGCACGAAGGGTGATGCCGTTCCATTTCAATTATATTATGATGTGAGGAAGAGTGTAAAGCACGAAGGGTGATGCCGTGTCATTTCAATTATATTATCATGTGAGGAAGAGTGTAAAGAACGAAGGGTGATGCCGTGCCATTTCAATTATATTATCATGTTAGGATGAGAGTAAAAGCACGAAGGGTGATGCCGTGCCATTACTTTTATATTATCATTTGTTCATGGCACAAATGGTGTTTCCGTGCAGGCGAGGATGAGAGACATACATTTTATTGTGATATCTTTCGTTGTGTATGCGTTTCATGCCATTATCTTGAGATGTTATTGTGCATCTATGTTTTCTATGTAATTTTAGTCGTTGTTGCTTTCTGTGCCTCCCCCTTTATTTCTTTTGTTGTTATTGGCGTTCTCCCACCTAGTTGGCATTATCATATGTATGCTCTGTGAGAAAGAGATAAATACACGAAGGGTGTTGCCGTGCCAATTGATTTGATCTACATAGATATGTTGGGTGAGAATGAGACAAGTGCACGAAGGTATTACCGTACCATTCGATGTGATATGTTGAACATATTTCTCACACCAGGAAAGCTAAATGAGGTGTCACATGGTGACTTTTACTTGAAAGATATTTATTTGAAAGAATTATATTCTAAAGATATTTACTTGAATGAATTATATTCGAAAGATACTTACTTGAAAGAAGTATATTCGAAAGATATTTATTTGAAAGAATTATATTTGAAAGATGTTCATTTAAAGGAAGTATATTTGGGATATATTCAATTTTACGGATTACATTATAAGATTTTTATTTGAAAAACTTATAGATAAAAGATGTATATTTTGAAGGGCTTGATTAATTGATTGCACTTGTATTAATTATTTGGTGAGCAATATTATGGTGTTCTCGTTTTCCCTGCTTCTCATATCATTGGTTGATTACTGTTGTTGTTATTACTATTTGTGTCCTATTATTTTGTATGCTATATTACACAGGTTATTAGACTAGTGAGTGTTTTGAGTGTACCTCGTCACTACTCCGCCGAGGTTAGTCTTAATACTTACTGGGTACCGCTGTAGTGTACTCACACTACACTTTTGTATATTTTTTTGTACAGAACCAGGTACTGGAGATATTGGACTCGAGTAGAGTTAGTGTGTTGATCGCAAGTATTCAAGGTAGAGCTGCTTGGTCGTCGCAGTCCCTTGGAGTCTTCCCATTTTATTGTACTGTTAATTATTATTCGAACAATATTGAGTATTCAATCCTTGTGATCATTTCATGTATTTAGTTAGAGTTCGTGACTCAGTACTACCATTCTTGGGAGGTTGCATCATTATTTCCGATGTTGGTTTCGATTATCTATTTAAAAAAAATAGCTTGAATGGTTATTATGATCGACTTACTTAGTGTTAGAGACTAAGTGTCATCACGGTCCCGAAAGTGAGATTTTCGGGTTGTGACAAGTTGGTATTAGAGCTCTAGGTTCATAGGTTCTACGAGTCACGAACGAGTTTAGTAGAGTCTTGCGGATCAGTACGGAGACGTCTGTACTTATCTTCGAGAGGTTACAGAGCTAGTAGGAAAATTTCCACTTCTATCATTCCTTATCTTGCAACATTCATTCAGCTTGAAGCATATATCTTATGTTCTCTTGCATCCACTCGTGTATGAAATTGCGCACTCGGTATCAACTATGCGCCAATGGTTCGAGATACTACAAATGGGTTATAAGGGAGATAGGGTTGCTCTACCATTGTTACCACGTGTTGCCAAGATCGAGAATGCAGAATTATTGAGAGATCATTCAGTTGTGCACATGGGGGTGCATGAGGTTCTGACATCTGGTTGATAAGTACGATTTTAAGAAGTCTTAATTAGTTGCCTAATCATCACAATCGTGGCATGGTCACGAGGTGGATGTAGATCCGAAGATAGTTGGGTGGTATTAGAGACTGTGGTTCGCATAGGATTTCTATTAAGCGAAGGGTACATACTAGCAGCCAAGACACTAGAGGAAGTGAGTTTAACTGTCACGAGGATGACATGTGCCAAATAAATGGCTTGAGGTGTCTTATGACTGGTGTCGTACGAGCGGTGATGTAATACCCCGTACATTCAGACTAGATGTGGATATGTTAAATGGGTATTAATTTGATATTTTAGACATATGAAGTCCAATCGGGATGAGTATAAGTGAAAATAGTTGTTTCAAAATCAAGATGGAAAGTGAGGTGCATAAGATTCCACAAAATCGACTGAGTTGCAGAAGGTCCATCTTCCAGCAAGGTTTAGTGAAATTGTGTAAAAGAATTTGGGAGAACACAAAGCACTAAAGTTGTAGGCCTTTGAAATATCTTTCCGACGATATATTGTGGAGCCCAAACGGAGCTCTTTGCAAAAGGTTATGCCCATTTTACATAACAATGCGTAATCAGAGCGTTCGGCCGCGTTTGACCGCGACCGCGGTCGTGAGGCAGTGCTCCAGCTAGTTACCGCGGTCGGGGCCGTGGTCAGGCCTACTGGGACGCGGTGGCCGACTTGGGAAGTCATTTTTTTAGCCCTATTTCGTCCCCCACAGCCCCAAAAACATAAAAACTTGCTCTAGAAAGGAAAGCTCTCAAAAACCTAACTCCTTAAGGGTCCCTCCACTATCCAAGGTATGTTCTAATGGTGATTCTAAGTTAATTTCAATTTCCCAACATCCTATTAACATGGGTAACCCCTCCAAATCATTAGATATTCGATTGGGGCATCATTGTTGAGAGAAGAAACCCTAGAACTCGAATTCAAGAAGATTGAACGTCAAAAAGGTAATATCTTCATGGGTTTGATAAAAAAGAATGAACGATTATAGGTTTGGGTTATTGATTGTTGATTGTTGGTTAAGGGTGTTGTTTACCTTATGGGTGATAAAGAATGATGTTGATTATAACCATTTGAGACTTTAGAATTTATCTAGAAGCAAGAGAATGGGTTATTGGGTGTAGAAATACTATTAATAAGGACTATGAAGCTTTATGTCACCAAGTGTATGGGAAAATGCTTAAGTGACCAAAATATGAGAATTATTGCTAATATAGAATCCCTTTGACTTGTATTGATATAGATTAAAGTTGAAAAGGGTTGGCGAATATTGTATTACGTTCAAGAGAAGGAAGTTAAGGTATGTGAGGCTAACTCTCTATGTTTGGTAATGTTAATGATTCTCCCTACACTACGTTTCGTTTACGACGTTACTAATTGCCTCAGAAATATAGTTAAGCCTAGTTCCTTGAATAGTTGCAGAACTTCTATTTTCTAGCTTCATAACTCGTTCATGACTTTTATTCTGAACGTTGTGACTCAGTGCGTATTCAATATAGACTTGGGTTTGATGCCCCCGAGTCTTAGTATAGATTACTCAGTATGCCATAAACAGTTGAAGTTTCAGTGTTCATAATCAGTTCAAGAATACATATCTCAGTCTAGTCCTATTCAGTATTCCAGTATTATATAACTCTATGTTATCCAGTATTCCAGTATCATGTAACTCAGTGTGATTCAGTATTTCACTATCATGTATTACAGTATGATTCTCAGTTCCTGATTTTAAATCCCTGAATGTTGAACACCTGTATTTGGGCCTGAGGCTGCAGTTTATGCTTTATGCATCTTTGGGCCTGAGGCCGCAGTTTATGCTTTATGCATCTTTGGGCCTGAGGCTGCAGTTTATGCTTTATGCATCTTTGGGCCTGAGGCCGCAGTTATGTATACGTATACTTGGGCCCGAGGCCACAGTTTGTGCACATATATATTGGGCCTGAGGCCGCAGTTTATTTATTTAGATAAATGTCACGACCCGGATTTCCCACCATCGGGCGTGATGGCGCCTACTCGTGGTAGCTAGGCAAGCCATCTTATTTACCTTTCACTAATAAATAAATCTGTTAACAATCCGTAGCATCAATAAGAAACATGGAATTTAATAATAATAATAGTGGAAGTCTAATTTATAAGTCTGAATCAAAACGCGGAATAGTCAACAATAGCCTCTACCCAAGATTGGTGTCACATTACTCACGAACCACTAAGAACAAACTAAATACAAAGGTCTGAAAGAAATATAGCAGCTGTCTGTCTCGAAAACAATGAGGCAACAGTCAAAAAGAAAACATAAAGAAGAGACGCCGGGCCTGCGGACGCCTGCAAGGCTACCTCAGTCTCGTGAATAGGAAAGTCTGCTCCCGAACTACTGCTGCTGCTGCTCCTCAAAACCTGGACCTGTGCAAAAATGCACGGAAGTGTAGCATCAGCACAACCGACCCCATGTACTGGTAAGTGTCTAGCCTAACCCCGGCGAAGTAGTGACGAGGCTAGACTGGACATCACATAAACCAGTGCAGTTATAACTATACAGCGGGAATCGAATACCAAGTAATTAACAACATGGGAGGGGAGACATGCTAAGGGGAGATACAATATTAACAGCAATCCAGAGTAACAACTAAAACAGCTTAGGTTCACAATGAACAAAGAATCAATACTCCAATACAAACACATAGCCTCAATAACTGTTGCGACGTGCAACCCGCTCCATAATTACTATTGTTGCGGCGTGCAACCCGCTCCACAAATACCACTGTTGCGCCGTGCAACCCGACCCATATCATTTATCATGTATAATTGTTGCGGCGAGCAACCCGATCCTCACCTTTTACTGTTGCGGCGTGCACCCGATCCCCAGTATCATTTAACAGTCCGACTCCCCAAACAACAGTCACAATTAAGGGGCATAAAAATAAGTAAATATTTGACAAATATCCCGGCAAGGGAATAACCAACAACGCTTTCTCTTTCTTACTTTTCTTATCTTAGAGTTCACTCCACTATTTTGAGCCAACGCTCCAAAGAAACAAGTCATTTCGTATAATTTCAATATTCGTATCACAATTCGAGCCTATGCTCCCAGGAATCAAATGATCATATTACCGTTTACATATTATTCACAACATATAGAAATCCTCCAATAAACACGGAGTTCACAACCAAGTCATGATAATCACGTTATAAGGACTCACGGTCATGCTAGACACCAATGTATAGATACTCGTCACCATGCCTATACATCGTACTCGATCACATAGCAATTAGCAACAAGACTCAACTTCTATTCCCTCAAGCTAGGGTTAAACCAAACACTTACCTCAAAGCCTTGAAATCCACTTAATCCTCAACTATTGCTTTACCTCGCGGTTCCACCTCCAATTCGCTCGAATCTAATCACACATTGCTCAATTATTTTAATAAACATTATATGAATCAATTTGAATGCATAATAAAATGAGTTTCCCAAGTTTTTTCCCAAAAATTCCAAAATCGCCCCTGGGCCCACGTGGTCAAAACTCGAGGTTCGAACCAAAATCTGGTTACCCATTCCCTCACGAGTTCAAATATATAATTTGTTTTGAAATCGGACCTCAAATCGAGGTCCCACTCCCCAATTTATAGAAAACCTAGGTTCTACCCAAAAATCCCAATTTCACCCATGAAAATCTTTAATTTCAAGTGGAAAACATGTTTAATGATGTTAAAGATTGAAAGAATTGAGTAAAAATCAACTTACAAGTGATTTGGGATGAAGTTTGCTCTTGAAAATTCGCCTATGGTGTTTGGGTTTTGAAAGAATGGTGAAAAGTGGTGAAAATTCGACTAAGTATAAAATTTGTTGGGCCTCGGATATGGGAAATGCGAAGGTAAGTTCGCATTTGCGACATCACAGGCTTGGGAATTGCGACCACAGGGATCGCATTTGCGAACTCGGGTCTGGTTGACTAGGTTCGCATTTGGGAACATCTGATCGCATTTGCGATCATGGCCATATCACATTTGCGAACAGTGGCGTCGCATTTGCAACCCAAGCTGAAACCCTTCCATCTCGCATTTGCGATGGGGAACTCGCAATTGCGAGTCTCGCATTTGCGAGGAATCTTTCGCAAATGCGAGAATACCAGACCTGATCTGCAATTTTTTTTTTCAAAGTTCAAAAATGCAACTCGACACCTATCTAAAACTCACCCGAGCCCTCGGGGCTCCAAACAAAATACGCATACAACCTCAAAAACATCCTACGGACTTGCTCGTGCGATCAAATAGCCAAAATAACATCAAAATCATTGAATCAAGCCTCAAAACACATGATTCTTCTTCTAAACTTCATAACCTTTCAAGCTTTGAACTCATAGTCCGAAACACGTCAAACGACGTCCGATTTCGACCAAACTTTACAGAAAGCGCTAACACATATTTAAGACTTGTACCGGGGGTCGGAACCAAAATACGAGCCCGATACCATAGTCTTTTAATCAATTTTCATTTCCATTTTCCTTAATAATTTAAGAAAAATAATTTCACGAAAAAATTCATATCTCGGGCTCTAGACCTCGGAATTCGATTCCGGGCACATGCCCGAGTCCCATATTTTTCTACGGACCTTCCGGGATCGTCCAATCTCGGGTCCGGGTCCGTTTACCAAAAATGTTGACCAAAGTCAACTATAATCATATTAATATTAAAATTCTTCAAATTTTTCACGGAATTCACATATTTCAACATAAAAGCTTTCCGGCTACGCGCCCAGACTGCGCACGCAATCGAGGCAAGTAAAAAAATGAGGTTTTAAGGCCTCGAAAGCACGGAATGGATGAGGAAATAGGTGATGACCCTTTGGGTCGTCACAATAAACAAGTTGTTCATCATTCGTAAGAGGGAGTATTCATATCCTTACTTCCTTTGTTCAGTTCAGTTATCAGTTATCATTTCAGTTACCAATTATCAATTATCGGTTCAGTTATCATTTCAGTTATCAGTTATCATTTTAGTTCTCAGTTATCATTTTAGTTATCAGTTATCAGCTATCAGTTCTCGTTTCAATTTCTGTTTCAATAGTTATCATTTCAGTATCAATCATCAATTCTCAGTTATCAGCTCAGTTTTAGTTTCAGCATTTATAATTCTTTCTTTTAGTTGCTTTATATAACAGTGCAATTCAAATGTACTGACGTCCCTTTTGCCCGGGGCCTGCATCTCACGATGCAGGTAATGATTTACCGGATGATGATTCAAAGCACTAGGATTCTCGTACCAGCTATTTGGTGATCCCCAGTTCTTTCGGGGCATTATCATTACCTTACAGTCTTCAGTATTTTCAGATAGTTAGTATTTTCAGTACTTCATTAGAGGCTTCATAGACTAGAGTAACAGCTAGAAAGAGTCGCAGGTTTTTCATATTAAGACATGTGGGCTAAAAATATATTTCAGAATTGTATTAGTATTTCTGCACTTTGATTTATATCATCCAGACTTTCAGTATATCATCATGTGTTAGTTTATCTTCCGCATTCAGTATGTTATGATATCGCATATTGATTAGCCAGCCAGTTGGTTCGCTCGGTCGCATGTAGTCAGGCATCGGGTGTCGTGTTACGTCCAGGCCCAGGTTCGGGGCGTGACAAAGCTTGGTATCCGGGCACTAGGTTCAAGAGTCCTAGGGAGTCTATGAAGCCGTGTCTAGTGGAGTTTCCCTTATATGTGTGTGCCGGCCACTCATATAAACGGTTAACTACCAAGACATCCAGGATTGTCTCAGTTCTTTCTACTCTAGATCGTGCCATGAAGCTTAGAGCAATAGTTAACCTTCTCTTCCTATCGAATTCCAAACGCAATGGATGCCCAAGTGACGCACAGGAGAAACCTAAGGTCCTAGAGAGGATAATTGCCCATTGGGTATAATTATGGAGTACAGGTTGGTAAATATGAGACTTGAGAGGATGTTAAAAGTGGGATGCAATGGATAGTAGTACAGATTAGAGCATAACCTTATCAGAAAGTACAAAAGCAATTATCATGTCTTATGGTTATCAGTTTACCTCACTTACCAGTTATACAGTCTTTCAATTAGCAAGTTGTGGCTATTCAGTACTCTAGTATCCAGTTATATGTTTACCAAATATCTAATTTTCAGTGTATCAAAATTCTGGTGACTGGTGAGTATACAATGATGCCTATGGGTGCTAAAAGAAAATGTAAGTAATAGTGATCATAGCGAAATCTTCGCATATTTTAGGTCCGAATTAAGACCAAGACTCACCGGATGGCGCAGGAAGCGAATTATCAGATAATGGTATACTTTGAAGGATAAGTTTGTGCATGGTAGTGTATTCGTATGTGTTTTACCTCCTAGAACAACTCCATTTAATTCTTGGAAATGGAGCTACAAGTTGGATGATGATAGTTCAGATGTCAGACCCTAACATTGGTCAGTAAAGTTTTGGTCAGAAAAGAGACTAAGGGTAAAATACCTAGGAGTCAGAAACGTTTGTTATTACCAAAGATGTGATTTCGTACAACTCATGCAAATGACTAGAAGATATGATGTATGCAATGAAAACCAAGAGCAGCCAATGGTGAATTTCAGGGAATGATTTTAAGTTGCTTAGATTTGTTCAAATCAGAACTAGAAGTACCACATTAGTAAGCTAATATAAGAAGCAGCTATTGATGTAAGATAAAAGATAAAAGATATGGCAGTTCCCCCTTAGGTTATGTGACTAAGTGATTACCTGGGATGTTTATAGTATGATATGATTTAGTATCGTATAGAAGGTTTGGGGTTAGATATTCCAATTTCATTTAAGGCAGATGAATTCCCTAAGTGTGATACATGCACATAGTTTAGAAGGAAAAAAAGGGATAGTATGCGACCGTAGAATAGGGTCGGATGGTGAGGGATTTTAGGAATAATCTTCTGTTTCACTTTAGTTATATAAAGCAGGAGAAGAAAATATGATGCTAGCAGGTGTTAGCAAAAGAATAATAAGTAAGTTTTGAGTTGATACAGTGAATTAGCACTTTCAGCAGAGCTAGTAGAGGTACAATTTGATTCACTTAGCCAGGTTAACTCTAGTGAGTGGATGACAGTTTGAAATACCAAACGTGTGTTAGAACCCAAAGAGTTTAAGTTAAATTCGAAGTACAATGATAGTGGGAAAAACAATCAACTAGCAATAAGAGAGCAAACTACAGAAGAATAGCCTTTAAGAAATATCGAAAAGGGATCTCCCAAGATTGACAGTGTGAGCAGAGTATGTGTATGATAGTTATGAATACATTAGCTTTCCATTTATGTAAGTAAATTAGTTTTTCTTAGTAAGGAAGGTTGCTCATAAGTAAGTCGGAAGATGAGTGGTCATTGACGTAAAGTGCAAAGAGTTGCAGAAGATAAAGAAAGTTGTTAGGATACCAACAAAAAAAAAGGAAGAATCCGCAAGTACAAGACATTTGGTCTAAGGGGTGATGTGAAAACCATCAGTAAGTCCAGATGGAGAATAGAAACTCGAATAGTTAGCATGGGATATGAAAAAGAAAATCAGTTCGGTAATGAGGGAAAATTGTATAATTACCACAGGGATTATGTCTAGCATGTGTAAGAAACACAAAGTGAGTAGAATGATCACCGAGCTTAGTTATTGATGATAAAGTGATCACAGAAAAGCTATAAAAACATCATGCCCAGTTATGTATTACGAGGGTAGTGCCATCACATGAGACTCTAATCTTCGGAGTATAGACTTAGCTCACAACAATTCTATAAGTATTTTCAGGAAGTGCTTAAGAAGATAATCAAGTGTGGGAAGTATAACTCATGATCGAGGTAGATAAGACAACTCTGGTGGAACAACATGAAAAAGAACATTGCAGACTTTATGGACAAGTATCCGAATTATCAGTAAGTGAAAATCAAGCTACAGAAAGCCTAGTGTTTTACCACAGAATACACATATTTTGAGTGGAGATGGTAAATATGGGCCTTATAATAGGATTATCTTGCTCATTTTGAAAGCATGATTTTTATGGGCGAAGGTGTAGATCACCAATTGGTTGGTCCAAAGTTGGTGAAAGGGAGTTGATGGGACCAAATTTGGTCTATTAGACTATAGAGAAAGTTAAGTTGATTCAAGAGTGTTTGAAGACGGCTCAGAGTCGCCAAAAGTCCTACTCGAATGTGCGGCATTGAGGCTTAGAGTTTCAAGTTGATGATTGGGTGTTTCTGAAGGTTTCGCCTATGAAAGGCGTTAAGAGATTCGAGGAGAAGGGGAAGCATAGTCCCTGCTATATTGGGCCATATAGATTCTTGCGAAGGATCGGTCAATTAGCTTATGAGTTGGAGTTGCCACCATAATTAGTGGTGGTACAACCAGTATTTCACGTGTCATGTTATAACATTCAAGTTTCCAGTACTCAGATACGCATGTCAGTTTAGTACTCAGATACTCATGTTAGCTCAATACTCAGCTACTCTTCTTATTCCAATACATAGACATTCATGCCAGCTTAGTACTGTGAGCACGTGATTTTGCCCTATATGAATTACTCCCATAAATTCAAAACAAAATGATTTCTTTCAGTGTTTGCAATTCTGTGGATTTTTGTGGCATTTTCTATTAATTGTTTGCATCTTTGTTTGTGCATTTTAATTAGTGAAAAAATACAAAAATGTGTTGCATGTGCATTTAGAAGTTAATTTTGCATTTTAAGAATTATTTAGTAATTAAGTTGCTTTATAGAAAAGGAAAATCACAAAAATAGTCATTTTGCACCCTTTAATTTTAATTTTCGATCTTCGAGTAGTTTTTCTTTAATTTATTAATGGTGTTAACTATTTAGGATTAGTTAGTATTTTTAATAAGTTAATAGGATTATTAGTGTTAATTGTCACAAAAAAAAGGGGAAAAAGGGAAAAGCTTTAATTTTGGAGTTAAAAAATAAAAGGAGGTTAGAAATTAAAGAAGGAATTTGCTTTTGGGCCAGCTTTTGAATTACAACCTCCAGCCCAACCTTCTCTTCAAATCCAGGCCCAATCTTTCCCTCCCAAACCCGTTCCAACCCAGCCCAGGCTCCCCAAAACCCGGTCCAGTTAGCCTTTGCCAAAACGACGTAGTCCCGACCTTAAGCTACGTCGTTTCACTCTTCCCTCAACATTAAACGACCAAACTCATTGGTCTTTCACTTAACTCAATTGAAAATTAACCCCAAACCTAAATCCCCTTTCTCTCTAAAATCACCACCCGCCTCCACCGTAGCTCCGCCGAACGAAAATCGTCTCACGGCGGCGGAGCTCCTCCAACATCCCCAAATCTGAACCAGCCAACCCCACTTGTCCCCTCTTCACTGTCCTGCCACCAC
>NW_017671052.1:75910-182533 GCF_001879085.1 Nicotiana attenuata | reverse complement strand
TTAAATATATTTTTTTCCTTCTACTTTTACAGAGATTATTCCTTCCACTTTCCTGAATGAAACAACGACTATGTAATTTTCCCACATAAAAAAAATGACTATGATAAATATAGGACGTGTATCTCCTACTTGCTAATTTCCTCTCATTTAGCTTCAGGGAAGTTTCTTTCACACCTCAAACATAATGGTTAAACAGATAAACAAAACCATAAGTTGATGACATTCTGAATTTGTTCGAAAAAGAAGACCGAATAAATTATACGTGAATCACCTATCGAGAAGGATATTCATTTAGATTTATTTATTAGTCAGGCATGAAACAACCTCTTTACCCCCTCTGGGTAGGGGTAAGGTCTCCCTACACTCTACCCTCCCCAGACCCCACTAATAAAATTTTACTGAGTTGTTATAGTTGTTGTATTAGTCAGGCAATTTTACAAACTCCTCAATCAAAATAAGAAAGCACGTCGACAAAACGTGCTCTGATATTCTTTGTTCCCAAAAATCTCACTTTGTTATGAAACAATAAAAGAACAAGAACAATATTGCAGAGAAAGAGAGAGAGGAATTCTATTGAATTTTGGGATGAATTACAATGGAATAGAACCCTCTATTTATAGGGAGAGGGTGACTTAGCCACCAAGTAATAAACCCTAGAATCTCTCTAAATATAGACATTCACCATAAATAAAATTTTATATGAATTACTCCCATAAATTCAAAACAAAATGATTTCTTTCAGTGTTTGCAATTCTGTGGATTTTCGTGGCATTTTCGATTAATTGTTTGCATCTTTGTTTTTGCATTTTAATTAGTGAAAAAATACAAAAATGTGTTGCATGTGCATTTAGGAGTTAATTTTGCATTTTAAGAATTATTTAGTAATTAAGTTGCTTTATAGAAAAGGAAAATCACAAAAATAGTCATTTTGCACCCTTTAATTTTAATTTTCGATCTTCGAGTAGTTTTTCTTTAATTTATTAATGGTGTTAATTATTTAGGATTAGTTAGTATTTTTAATAAGTTAGTTTGGGTTTTAATGTAATTTAGGATTATTAGTGTTAATTGTCAAAAAAAAAAGGGGAAAAAGGGAAAAGCTTTAATTTTGGAGTTAAAAATAAAAGGAGGTTAGAAATTAAAGAAGGAATTTGCTTTTGGGCCAGCTTTTGAATTACAACCTCCAGCCCAACCTTCTCTTCAAACCCAGGCCCAATCTTTCCCTCCCAAACCCGTTCCAACCCAGCCCAGGCTCCCCAAAACCCGGTCCAGTTAGCCTTTGCCAAAACGACGTAGTCCCGACCTTAAGCTACGTCGTTTCACTCTTCCCTCAACATTAAACGACCAAACTCATTGGTCTTTCACTTAACTCAATTGAAAATTAACCCCAAACCTAAATCCCCTTTCTCTCTAAAAATCACCACCCGCCTCCACCGTAGCTCCGCCGAACGGAAATCGTCTCACGGCGGCGGAGCTCCTCCAAACATCCCCAAATCTGAACCAGCCAACCCCCATTGTCCCCTCTTTCATGTCCTGCCACCACTTTGTCCAAAAGACCACTGGATTTCTCCGAATTTCGGATCAAAGATTAAAGGTCCAAACTTTTCTTCTTTTTCTCAAATCTTTCGAATTGAATCTTCAACCCATAGTCAATACGTTATGAATCACTCAGCCTTTCAACAAAAGGACTTTGTTCGAACAATCCAGAAGAATCTCCGGCAGATTTGGTCAAAGTTCGGGCAAGTGTTTCTCATTCTCTCGAGCCTCTGATTCCGTTTCCTCTTGACACGCGTTGACGATTGCTTCAGAAATCATTAGCCATGAACGAAAGTTCGGCTAATGTTTGTGTGGCAATTCTCACTGTTCGGTCAAGCTCTCAGATTCGCCGGAGTTCGAGTTCGAGTCATCCTTGCTATTGAAGATTTTTGAAAGCCAATTGGATTCCATCGGTATTCTTCTCGTTCCTTTCTTCTTCAAGATCAGTTCTTAGTCATTAGCTTCTTCCCCTTTCAGTTCAGTCCTTTTCCTTTAATTAGAATTGATATGCAATGTCTCTGTTAAGGTGTTTACTCAGAGTAATAAAGGAAAAGAAAAAGAATATTGTGTTTGGACTGCTTTCAGTTTTGAATTGGACTTGCCATTTCTTTTCTTTAAAGTTTTGTGGTTTGGGCTGAGTTTTGGGGGAAAGTGTGTCAGTATCAGCCCATTTGTTAAAGGTCCAACTTGGAGATTTGGCCGTTGGCCCAAAGCTTGGGGGAATGTCTTTCTTTTGGGGTCAATTGACCTGTTGGGTCTTAAGGGTAAAATAACAGGGCATTCGGGGATAATTTAGGAATTGTAGAGTAGAGAATCTTGGATAACTGCTTAAAGAAGTTCCTAGAAGCTTCTAGCAGGGGTTGGTTTTAATTTTGACACTATGACTTGGCAAACAAGTCATAAAATCAGGGACCTAAGGAGTAAATCTAATTCCTAAGTGTTGCCCTATTCCTTTGCCTATAAAAGACACCTTTTCTTGCCTTGGAAGGCAGTCCTGGAGAGCTAAAAAAATACAGAAATACAGGCGGCTGGAATCAACACATTTTTGGACTGTTCCATTAGAGTTTTTTTGAGATTTTTGAGGTTTTCATTGCTGAAACAATTCCTGAATATTCAGAGATTAAAATGAGTTGAACTTGCTGGTTTTCAATTGTTGATTGAAGTTTTGGCTGCATTTTGACTATTGAGGGTCATTTGATCATTCTACTGGTTTGAATTTGGCAAAAACTGGTTTATTTTCCTTGGTTATTTCTGGGCTGGTTCTGTTGCTGTGGTCGATCCTGTTGCTGAACTATCCACTTCTGCTTCTTGTTTTGAAATCCAGGTATACATTTCTGCCCTCCATTTGAATGTAAAGCTTGATTTGGGAATGGACAGTGGAATCTGGAGCTTTGAGCCGTGTTCATTTTTATTTGGTTTGATAATATAGTTTACCTGTTTGCTTGGTTTTATTTTGTGAGTTCCATGTACTGTCTCTCCAACCTTTGAGCAATATAATCAAAGACTTAGCTTCTGAGTAGTATGTGTTGTGATAGCTAGTTTGAGATCCATCTCAATATAGTTCTTTACATGTATTCATTTGTATTGTTCATTTGTTTTAAGGTCAGTAATTGGACCGGTTTAAGTGCAGTTGGTTTGAGCTTGATTTTAGGCTGCTAAATATGTGTTTGGGGGGGGGGGGGTTTCCTAGGCCATTGTAAGATCAACATCTGCTTGTTTAGAGGGGAAATCAGAATGTGTTTCATGGTTTTTTTTATATATGATTGAGGTTGGTTTCATGTTTGAGTTACGTCTGCTTTTGGAGTCTGAATTGTGTATCACATTTGTCTAGTGCATCTTTATAGTTCCAGCAGTGCGCTTGTGTTCTGAGGAACTGTGATTCAAGCCATGAATTCACGGTTCGATAAGTTCCAAGCCTGCTAACGCTAACATATTGACGATGTAGTGGGATGTTGAACTTGGAATCAGTTTTTGGATTGTTTTATGAGATCATGTACTGGCACTGTATTGCACTTAAATTACCATGCCTGTTAGTTCATTAAGGTACTGCTGTAATCATAGCTAGGCAAGAATTCTGTTTGGACATGAATGGTGAAGCAAGTCTTAAGCCATCTCTGAATATGCTTCAAGTGAAAGTAGTATTTTAGACCATCAGAATGTCTCACTATTTGATACTATGTTTTAGACTTACCCGAAAAGTCCCCGAGTAAAANCTTTAATTTTTCTTTAAGTCATTAGTGGAGGCGAGCCATATTAGATAATAAAAATAGCTTCTGGCCTCGTTTTAATTTTATAACCTAGATATTAAAAATGATTAATACTTCGTAGAATATCCTTTAAGGCCATTTGAAATACCAAGTGTGGTTGCGTATACGTTCGCGTAACACAACTACATTTTCTAAAAACAAAACCGGAGTATGCGTTCGCGCAACTTCGGCCCAAACACTCTTAATAATAATTAAGAGTTATTAATTGTGGACACGTTCGCGTGACATGATTTTTGACACACTAAACAGGCGTGTATATGTACGCGTAACCCATCTCAAGATAATTTTCTAATTAAAAGCGGTGAAAGAAGCAAAAGCAAATAGGTTCTAAAATCTGTAATTAAATATTTGATTAAGCCAAGTATGATCAAAGCGACCGTGCTAGAACCACGGAACTCGGGAGTGCCTAATACCTTCTCCCGGGTTAACAGAATTCCTTACCCGGATTTCTGGTTCGCAGATTGTATACAGAGTCATTCTTTTCCTCGATTCGGGATTAAAACTGGTGACTTGGGACACCATAAATCTCCCAAGTGGCGAATCTGATTTTTAAAAATAAATCCCGTTTCGATTGTCACTTCAAGTTGGAAATAACTCCCTTTACTTATACCCTCTTTCCGGGGGTGTAGTAAATGTAAAAAGGAGGTGTGACAAGTACTCAGATTACTCGAATATTAGTTCCAGTTCAATATTCATATATCCATGTTAGTTCAGTATTCACGTATCCTTTGACAGGCCAATATTCAGTCAATGCGGTAGTCATTCAGTTCACTATCTTAGCAGTTCAGTAGTCATGTATTCATTCAGTTTAGTATGCAAGTGTTTATGAAAGTTCATGTTTCCACCAGACCCGTTTAAGGTCCTGAGTCAGCAGAAGTTTCAATCAGGACAATCATTCGAGGACGAATGATCCCAAGGAGGAGATAATGTAACACCCTGTACATTCGGACTAGATGTGGATATGCTAAATGGGTATTAATTTGATACTTTAGACATATGAAGTCCTTTCGGGATGAGTAAGAGTGAAAATAGTTGTTTCAAAATCAAGATGGAAAGTGAGGTGCATAAGATTCCACAAAATCGACTGAGTTGCAGATGGTCCGTCTTTCAGCAGGGTTTAGTGAAAATGTGTAAGGAATTTGGGAAAACTCAAAGCATGAAAGTTGTAGGCCTTTGAAATAGCTTTGAGAAATTTTCATAAAGCACTATCTTTTAGTAGTATTAGCCATCTTTAGATACCATTGGCTATATTACGGATTATAGATACCTTTTCTGTGGTTATAAGATGTATTTGATGTATTTAAGCTATTGTATTCATGAATACAGTAGCAAAAATAGGCGTGAATCAGGGAAGTCCAGCTAATCAGTTGTTGTATTCGAGTGTATTCAACTGTATTCATGGAGTGAAACATGGGATTACAGCTGGACAGATTATTGTATTCGACCGTATTCACGACGCGAAATAGGGGATTACACTGTTTTTAAAATGGAAAGTGAATCAATTAACATAATAGACTCCTAATATAACTCAACAAACTCAATTATAACACACAAATTTTGTATTTTCGGTTATAAAAAAGATTCTCAACCGAAAAATACCCCAAAAACAAAGCAATCTTCAGAGAAATTATATAATACATCTGAATACATAAATTATATTAATTAAAAAAGACATATGAATACATTCATGGCATATAGCGAGATAATGAATACAATAAAATACATAGAATACAACGGGATACATTAAAATACAATGAAAAAAAAGACAGTAAATACAATAAATACATGGAATACAACGAGATACATTGAATTACAATGGAAAAAAAGACAATGAATATAATGAAATACATGAAAATACATTGAAATATATTAACAAAAAATCAAGTTGCTCAGCCCCAAACTCCATCGTCTTTGTTCAAGAACAAACCCTAATTTCCGGCGAATCCGTCGTTCACCGGAAGCCGGTAGTGAAAACGCGCCGCCTTGGTCCGGCGATGGTGCCAGAGCCGAGGTCACTTCCTGAGCAGAAGTAACCGCCGATAAGACTGCCACAATGGCAAAAAATAACGTCAAAGCCTTTAATGCCATATCTCAGAAGATGTAGAAATCACAGAAACTTATATCCTTCAATGAAGAATTGATTGATAAAGACGAATTAACTTATATCCTTCAATGAAGAATTAACAGAAAAAACAACGTCAAAACCTTCAAGCCTTCAATGACGAATTGATAAAGAGGAAACTTACTGCTTTCATTATTGATAGCGTATCAAAGTAGAGAGATACAGAAAATAGTGTAACTGAATAGCGTATTTAGTGGCTTAGGGGTAGGAGGTAACCAAAATTAAATATTTTGCTAAAAACATTAAAAGGTATCTATATATTGTGGAGCCCAAACGGAACTCTGTGCAAAAAGTTATGCCCGTTTTACAGAACAGTGCGTAATCACCGCGTTCGACCGCGTTTGACCGCGATCGCGGTTATGAGGCAGTGCTCCAGCTATTTACCGCGGTTGGGACCGCGGTCAAGCCTACTGCGACGCGGTGGCCGACTTGGGAAGTCATTTTTTTAGCCCTATTTCGTCCCCCACAGCCCCAAAAACATAAAAACTTGCTCTAGAAAGGAAAGCTCTCAAAAACCTAACTCCTTAAGGCTCCCTCCACTACCCAAGGTAAGTTCTAATGGTGATTCTAAGTTAATTTCAATTTCCCAACATCCTATTAACATGGGTAAACCCTCCAAATCATTAGATATTCGATTGGGGCATCATTGTTGAGAGAAGAAACCCTAGAACTCGAATTCAAGAAGATTGAACATCAAAAAGGTAATATCTTCACCCTCTAATTGATTCTATCATTGAATTAATGATTATAGACTCTAGTTCATGAGATATGAGTTGATGGGTTTGATAGAAAAACATGAACGGTTATAGGTTTGGGTTATTGATTGTTGATTGTTGGCTAAGGGTGTTGTTTACCTTATAGGTGATAAAGAATGATGTTGATTATAACCATTTGAGACTTTAGAATTTATCTAGAAGCAAGAGAATGGGTTATTGGGTGTAGAAATACCATTAATAAGGACTATGAAGCTTTATGTCACCAAGTGTTTGAGAAAATGCTTAAGTGACCAAAACATGAGAATTATTGCTAATATGGAATCCATTTGACTTGTATTTATATAGATTAAAGTTGAAAAGGGTTGGAGAATGTTGTATTACGCTCAAAAGCAGGAAGTTAAGGTATGTGAGGCTAACTCTCTATGTTTGGGAATGTTAATGATTCTCCCTACACTACGTTTCTTTTACGACGTTACTATTGCCTCAGAAATATAGTTAAGCCTAGTTCCTTGAATAGTTACAGAACTTCTATTCTCTAGCTTCATAACTCGTTCACGACATTCATTCTGAATGTTGTGGCTCAGTGCGTATTCAACATAGACTTGGGTTTGATGCCCCCGAGTCTTAGTATAGATTACTCAGTATGCCATAAACAGTTGAAGTTTCAGTGTTCATAATCAGTTCAAGAATACATATCTCAGTCTAGTCCTATTCAGTATTCCAGTATTATATAACTCAGTGTTATCCAGTATTCCAGTATCATGTAACGCAGTGTGATACAGTATTTCACTATCATGTATTGCAGTATGATTCTCAGTTCCTGATTTTAAATCCCTGAATGTTGAACACCTGTATTTGGGCCTGAGGCTGCAGTTTATGCTTTATGCATCTTTGGGCCTGAGGCCGCAGTTTATGCTTTATGCATCTTTGGGCCTGAGGCTGCAGTTTATGCTTTATGCATCTTTGGGCTTGAGGCCGCAGTTATGTATACTTATACTTGGGCCCGAGGCCACAGTTTGTGCACATATATATTGGGCCTGAGGCCACAGTTTATTTACTCAAATAAACAGGTTGTTCATCATTCAGAAGAGGGAGTATTCATATCCTTACTTCCTTTATTCAGTTCAATTATCAGTTATCATTTCAGTTACCAGTTATAAGTTATCGATTCAGTTATCATTTCAGTTATCAGTTATCAGTTCAGTTATCAGTTATCAGTTATCATTTTAGTTATCAGTTATAGCCTATCAGTTATCGTTTCAGTTTCTGTTTCAATAGTTATCATTTCAGTATCAATTATCAATTCTCAGTTATCAGCTTAGTTACAGTTTCAGCATTTATAATTCTTTCTTTCAGTTGCTTTACATACCAGTGCAATTCAAATGTACTGATGTCCCTTTTGCCCCGGGCCTGCATCTCACGATGCGGGTAATGATTTACAGGTTGATGATTCAGAGCGCTAGGATTCTCGTACCAGCTATTTGGTGATCCCTAGTCTTTCATGGCATTATCATTACCTTACAGTCTTCAGTATTTTCAGATAGTCAGTGTTTTCAGTACTTCATTAGAGGCTTCATAGACTAGAGTAACAGCTAGAAAGAGTAGCAGGCTTTTCATATTAAGCCATGTGGGCTACAAATATATCTCAGAATTGTATTAGTATTTCCGCACTTTGATTTATATTATCCAGACTTTCAGTATATCATGTGTTAGTTTATCTTCCGCATTCAGTATGTTATGATATCGCATGTTGATTTAGCCCGCTAGTTGGTTCGCTCGGTCGCATTTAGTCAGGCACCAGGTGTCGTGTTACGTCTAGGCCCAGGTTCGGGGCGTGATAGGTGAAGGTTAGTATTGTGGATCATCGGAATGTGTCATATGGCTTCGCGCCAAGTGAGGGGTGTCCACTATCAAAGATCAGATTGCGAGGTCATGTGTTATATCAGTTCCGACCTGAGATGTATATATGTGATATTGAAAAGTTCTCCGAAACTGGAATATGATTAAGAGCTGAGATTTGTATGGGATGATGCTGGGACTTGCGGTATTCATGCATCCTTAATAATTCTATGTTTCAGTATCAGCGGGGGCATGGAAACAATTTCAGAATACTCGTAGTACTTAAGTTAATCACAACACTCATGAAGGGCAGTCATCTTTTAGTGCACCACAAGCACGGGATTCCTACAATGGTTATTCCAGTTATCGGGTACAGACTCAGTATGAGCAGCCGAACTGCATATGGGTTGTTTTGAATGCGGTGATTCTAGGAACATCATGAGAAATTATCCTAGACTTGGGAGAAACCTATTTCATCAGAACACACAAGCCACGTACTCCAATACAGTTACTACTCTACCTACACTATCAGTTTGGAGTGGAGAACAAGCGGGTAGAGGGCGCCTAAGAGGTGGAGGCCCAGCCCATTGATATATTAGCTATGGTATGGTTGAGGTCGCTACACCAGATGGTGTCATTATAAATACGATCTCAAGTTATTATAAAGTAACAATTTCATTAACTTGATTCGGTTCTGAGTATCGAGGCAAGTCCTCCTAATATTCTCCACTCATGGATGAGCTTTGTAATCCTAAAATCTACTTATGTGAATACTCCTATTGGGAGATTATATGGAGATACCTACGCCTATCATTATGTGTTGGTCACTAAATATAGTTGTGAGGCTAAAAGTAACTTTTGTTAATCATTTCGGTGACTTTGATGTAATTTTCAAATAATTGATTTCAATTGTGAATTATATGCCCTACCGGTATGAGGGTTCATTATATGTTGTGATTTTGTTTAACGGAAATTATTTAAAAGAAGAAAGGAAGGAAATGGAAAATTTCAGTTGGCACAATGTGCAAAATACTTGTGATTCTGAGTTGAGGACGAGACCCTCGCAATTTTTTTATATGATGTGAAATATTTAAACTGGGCTACAAGCCGCGGTGGAAGTTATGTAAGGATAAGATCCTTGTGATGAAAATTTATGTGTTTAAATTCTCCCTTGTGAAATTAAATTTGTAATATATAGGGAGTCATGCCTATTAGGCTTATTTGAAAATTATTGTATGAATTTCTCTGTGCATAATTTGCCAAATTCGTGTTGTAATTATTGATTTTTAGCCTACAAGGTGAGTGCCCAGATGGCATTAAATGTGACTCACTAATTCGGGTAAGTAATTATGAGGTCTTCATGCCTTGTTGTTAGTAAAGTGGAGACCTGAACGAGATTTTGTTAACATGAGGTTAATGGGCGATGTTGTAATAGATTATGAACAACTATTAAGACCAGATATGTGGTTATGGTCATACATATGATGTGTTTCATATCCAGATATCATTATGATAATGTCGTGCTTGTAATGTAGAGATTAGCGTTATTGATATATACATTGTGGTGCTTTGTTGAGTTGTAGATGTGTTGTTAGGAGTTGTTTTGGTGTTACTCTGACAGGTGAATAGTCCCAATTACAGGGGATACTCTGCCGAAATTTCTGAAAAATTTGGGAGTTGGAAAAATTTAGGACATTGAGATGTGCGAAGAAAGAGATAAGTTACGTTATGTGTTTGAGGGCGGGCTCTACTTCTCATTTGAGGATGAATGACCCTAAGTGGGGGAGAATGTAAAACCCCGGAATTTTTTTTGAAATAGTTAAGTACTATTAAAAAGTTGATGTGTGAGTAGGCACGAGTTGCTATATCTAGTTGAGACTAATATCGCGCGTTAATGTGAAAATCAAACTTTTTGGAAATATTTGGAGTGTAAGAAATTTGGTCTTAAAGTTTAAAAATATGGATAAAAGAAATAATCTCAATTTGAGATGGCATTGTCGGACTTATGTCGAATGCGCTAACGTGGGATCAACCGCGAGTATATGTGTAAAAGTAAAATTATCAATTTGGTAACCTCAGAATAATTCTTAGCACGTTCGAGGACGAACGTTTGTTTAAGAGGTAGAGAATGTAACGACCCGACCTGTCATTTTAAGAATAAGCGTCCCGTTCAGCGGCTTAAGACCTCAAGAAGCTTCGTAATGTGTATTATGACTTGCGCGCGCGGTCGAGTTTGGTTTTCGAATGATTCGAGACTTAATTGAAAGAACAATATATTCTTGTTTTGGAAGCTTAAATGAAAAGAGTTAACCGGAGCTTGACTTTTACACACACGACCCCAGAATGGAACTTCGATGATTCCAATAGCTTCTTATAATTATTTCGGACTTAGACATATGTTGGGAATTAGAGTTAGAAGTCCGTAGAGCAATTCGGCGCATTTTGGCGGAATTAGAAAGTTGACGTGTTCCAATTGTATTATTTTGTATACAAACTGTTAAAATGATGGATATCAATTGGATATGATAATAAGTTTACGAGGCATATTATAAGAGATATGGGGTCTAAGGAAAGTCCTAAGTGTAAGCCAAGTTGGAAAATTACATGATAGACTAAAATTCCAAATGAGTACGCACAAGACCTAACTTTGGATGAGTATATCCACATAAATATAAGAAGTTATGTGATTTACAACCTATCAAATGAAAGATCTTCGAGTCTAGTTTCTAACACTTTAAACCGTTCGTCATTTGGACACTTCTACAAGAAGTTATGACCAAATTACCAAACGCTGGCGGAATTTATACTACCGCGCCGCCCCACCGGCGCCCGGCGCGCCACGCCTGTAGAGAATTCCAGAATGTTAAATTTCATTTCCAGATACTTTTTGCACAGCTTCCCCGCACCCTGCGGCGCCCCACGCGTCGCGGTTGTACAAATTCTGATTTTTTTTTGTTATAAACCGACCCTATTTTGTTATAAGACATTTAAGGGTTATTTTCCCCACTTAATTTGGGCGGATTTTGGACATCTTCTCCACCCTCTCATGACCTTCAACTCCTTCCATATTCAAGGTGAGTAATCCCTACTAATTTGGTATTTCATTCCATCAATTCCACCCTAAAACTAACTCAATCCACCATGAAATCCTTAGATCTTCAAGAAATTTCTTCAAGAACTCAAAGGAGGGTTTTGCAAGATTTCTTCCAAAAAATATAATCCTAAATCCTTAGACTTACATGTACGAATTTATTATGGGAATATGAGTATGTACTAAGTATTGGAACTCTTGGTACGGTGATTGGAAGCTATAAGTTCCCAATTTAAATACATAATTATTGTAGAGATTGAAAGGTGATTATTCGATGAAATTTTGTTGGTTGGGTGTGGATGGATGGCCATACATGTGAAGTTGGGAGTAGAGATTGTTAAAGAATGATGGTGGAATGAATTGTTGGTAAATGGTGGTAGTTGGATGAACCAACTCTATGGTTAAGAGATGTAGTCAAGTGTGCACACCTAGTGTTTGATGAAATGCTTAAATGAGGCGAACCCACGAATATCTTCCTAATTATGGTTCACTTTTGTTATGTTTCTAAATAGATTGAAGTTGCTAGGATTTTCGGAACATTGTAGTAATGTAAGGAAAGATCAAGAAAGATTGGAGCCGTCCAGAGGTCAATTCACGTGAGAATGCTATTTTGGAATATCGGTCTAACTCCGTTAAGGTAAGTATCTTGCCTAACCTTGTGTGGGGGAATTTCTCCTTAGGTATTGAGTCTTATGTGGAAATTGTGTGATTGGAAACCATGTACGCGAGGTGACGAGTACGTACTTGATTTATATGTACAAATTATATCGGTTAAAATTCGTAGACACTCGTATGTATTTAATTGGAAATGATTGGCACTTAGTAAATCCTTGATTTTCATGCATCATTCTTTGTTGTCGAGCTTGTTTTTAGATGATAATTTGGCGTGATTGTTACTTTGATTTTTATGTGAATATTGTGGTTAGTTGGGTTGACAATTCTTGAAAATAATTTCATTATGGATTTTCAATGTGCAAGTAATTAATTAAATAAGTTTAAATTGAGGCATTAATGTATATTTATCAAAATTTGGATCAAAGAAGGTATTGTCCTATGATGAATTACTTTTCCATCTTTGTTGTTGTTTTTGAGGTTTTATATACGTTGTGTGGAGCCTTGGGCTATTTGTTGAGAAATTTATTGATTTTACTACATCTTTGGATTTGGTTGTGGTCAGTGGGCAAATTTTTATATGAATTATTGTAGTGTGTTGTTGTTTGAACACTTTCCTTGATGTTATTTATGCTTCCTACCTTTCTTGTTGATGATATACATGTGCTTGGTGAGGAAGAGTGTAAAGCACGAAGGGTGATGCTGTGCCATTTCAATTATATTATCATGTGAGGAAGAGTGTGTCATGCCCCGAGCCTGGGGGCGAGACCGACACCCAGTTCCTTACCTATCCTTGCGTACCACTTGCGACTAAGAGACTCTGAACATGTAATGTCATACTTTGGCCATGGGCCATATTACAAGATAATGTGCGATGACTAAATGTCAACATAAAGCTGGGCCGGCAAGGCCGTCATAATTACTACAACTGACAAGCCAACAAAATATACGTACAGGGCCTACAAGCACAACATACTGCACTAACTGACAGGATATGTCTACAAGCCTCCACTGATAGATGTACTGTGATCAGAACAGGGCCCTGACCTACCCATAACCTATCTATATATATACACAAGATGTACACCATACTGCTAGACCCGACAACTCCGAAAGAAGGGGAGCTTACCGATAAAGCTGAACTCGTGCAACACCTACTGAGGAGTTCTACCCGTCGGTCTGTCTGAACCTGCACGCATGAAATGCAGCGCCCCTAGAAAGGGACGTCAGTACAAAATAATGTACCGAGTATGTAAGGCAATATACTGAAAGCTGAAACTGAACTGATAATATAATAACAGAAAGCAACTGGGGGTAAAAGATAATCTAAAGATATGCTCACATGCTGATACTGACTCTATCCTCTCAATATAGTAAGTAAAATAGTTGTTCGGCCTTATAAGTGTATATATATATATATATATATATATATATATATATATATATATATATATATATATATATGCGCCATAGTAGGCTTGCTCATAGGCGCTCGGCCATACTAAGCTCTGTATCTCGACTAACTGGGCTCGCTCATAGGCGCACGGCCACAGTAGGCTCGGTATATAACTTACCATCTGATCGGTGGTTGCCTAATAGGGGCTTGCCCATCGATTATAGCTCGATGGTAATGAAAATAATGTAATACTGTATATATAGACTCTCTGCTCTCTTGACTGGAAGAAGGAAATACTCAATTGAATATGAAGTCCCGATAAGGTAAATATTATAACTTACAAAACTAGGAAAATATACGTAAATTCCGAGACATGAACTTTTCTTTATGCCTCATTATCAAACTGAAATCATGCCAAAATGAAGAAACGGCTTAGCCTTAACATACCTGGAGTAGGGAAAAATCCGTATGATATTCTTGGAAAAAGTTGCACGTACTTCGTTAGGATCGCAAAATTTTACGTTGCTACAATTATAAAAATATTCGTTGGACTGTTAAAAAATATCACTACTGTATAAACAAAGGGTTTGAGAGTAAGCATTACACAATCTCCAAGATGATTTTTTTGAAGATTTACGTTGCAATCACGCTAGTGTCTCTTGAGAATGGAAACTTGAAGGAGTTATGGATGGCTTACGTTTTTTCTCTTCTTAATTGAAAGACTTTGTTATGCAAAGTCTTGGAAAATGAAAAGAATTTGAGACCTTGTGACACTTAGTCATTTCTTGATAATGTGGCTAGCTGCCACGTGGGGATGGGATGGGATGGGAAATTTAATCTTTATCCACTTATTAGGTAATTAGGTAATGTTCCGTTATCCAATAATTAATCAATTATCTGCAAAATTAAGAATTGTCTCAAATTACTTAAAATTCTACTCATTTTAATATACCTTATACATCATATTATCACGGTCATATAGTACCTTGTATGGTACTAGTCCATAAGTATCGGGTAGTTTAGCCCGGACCGTACCTTCAACGGAACTCATTTCTTTAATTCGTGTACCCTTTCCTTCATGGCACTTACTTATTGCTTGGTATAAATAGCGTAAATATGCTAACCTCAAGATAATCTCATCCTCGAGTTTATGTCAATTAACTGAAGACGAAAGTTTAACGTACGAAAAATACGAGATGTAACAGAGTGTAAAGCACGAAGGGTGATGCCGTGCCATTTCAATTATATTATCATGTGAGAATGAGAGTAAAAGCACGAAGGGTGATGCCGTGCCATTATTTTTATATTATCATATTTTAATGGCACGAAGGGTGTTTTCGTGCAGGCGAGGATGAGATACATATATTTTATTGTGATATCTTTTTGTTGTGTATGCAATTCATGCCATTATCTTGAGATGTTGTTGTGCATCTATGTTTTCTATGTAATTATAGTCGTTGTTGCTTCCTGTGTGCCTCCCACTTTATTTCTTTTATTGTTATTGGCATTCTCCCACCTAGTTGGTATTGTCATATGTATGCTCTGTGAGAAAGAGATAAATGCACGAAAGGTGTTGCCGTGCCAATTGATTTGATCTACATAGATATGTTGGGTGAGAATGAGACAAGTGCACGAAGGTATTACTGTACCATTCGATGTGATATGTTGAACATATTTCTCACACCAGGAAAGCTAAATGAGGTGTCACGTGCTGACTTTTACTTGAAAGATATTTACTTGAAAGAATTATATTCGAAAGATATTTACTTGAAAGAATTATATTCGAAAGATACTTACTTGAAAGAAGTATATTCGAAAGATATTTATTTGAAAGAATTATATTTGAAAGATGTTTATTTAAAGGAAGTATATTTGGGATATATTTAATTGTACGGATTACATTCTAAGATCTTTATTTGAAAAACTTATAGATAAAAGATGTATATTTTGAAAGGGCTTGATTAATTGATTGTACTTGTATTAATTATTTGCTGAGCAATATTTATGGTGTTCTCGTTTCCCTGCTTCTCATATCATTGGTTGATTGTTATTGTTGTTATTACTATTTGTGTCCTATTATTTTGTATGCTATATTCACAGGTTATTAGACTAGTGAGTGTCTTGACTGTACCTCGTCACTACTCCACCGACGTTAGTCTTGATACTTACTGGGTACCGCTGTAGTGTACCCACACTACACATTTGTACATTTTTTTTGTACAGAGCCAGGTACTGGAGATATTGGACTCGCTAGAGTTAGTGTGTTGATCGCAAGGATTCAAGGTAGAGCTGCTTGGTCGTCTTGGTCGTCGCAGTCCCTTGGAGTCTTCCCATTTTATTGTACTACTAATTATTATTCGAACAGTATTGAGTATTCGATCCTTGAGATCATTTCATGTATTTAGTTTGAGTTCGTGACTCGGTACTACCATTCTTGGGAGGTTGTATCATTATTTCCGATGTTGGTTTCGATTATCTATTTTTTTTAAAAAAATTGCTTGAATGGTTATTATGATCGGCTTACTTAGTGTTAGAGACTAAGTGCCATCACGGTCCCGAAGGTGGGATTTTCTGGTCGTGACATGTATTCATGAATACAGTCGCAAAACTCAGCGTGAATCAGGGGAATTCCAGCTAAGTAATTATTGTATTCGACTGTATTCGCGAGCTGTATTCGTGAATACAGTAACGTAAGTTGCATAAAAAATGATCTTTTCGGTTGTTTTAAAATGGAAAGTGAATCAATTAACCAAATATCATGACCTGGATATCCCACTGTCGAGATCGTAATGTCGCCTAACTTTTTAGAATGCTAGGCAAGCCAATGGATAAATATTTAATACGCTAACCACTATACAAATCAGTGAATAATAGTAATTAGACCAAAAACAAAGTAAAGAAGTGCGGAATTTTCATAATAATTCAAATACTAATACATGACTACCCAAAATCTGGTGTCACAATCCACGAACTTCTAAGAGTCACTACAAATACTGGTTGAAAGAAAATACAACTGTTCTTGAATCTAAAAGAAAAGAGGAAACTAGGATAACTTGAAGGGGACTCCAGGGTCTGCAAACGCCGACAGATCTACCTTGGGTCTCCTGTTGGACTGAAGGCAGCAGCTCATTCGGGTCAGCACGGTCCGGTACCGAAATCTGCACAGAAAGTGTAGAGTACAGTATCAGTACAACCGACCCCATGTACTGGTAAGTACCGAGCCTAACCTCGACGAAGTAGTGACGAGGCTAGGACAAGACACATATAAAAACCTGTGCAGTTAATCAATATACGGGCATAATAACAGATAATAAAAGTTGAACACATAATAACGGGAGGGGGAAAAACATGCTGAGGGGAGTACGAGATCATGAGAATAGAATAGTAAAGAAACACAGCAAAACAAATGCACGGCATCATCCTTCGTGCTTTTACTCTCGTCCTTACCATAACAAATGAAAGAAACCATGATAATAAATATAAAATGGCACGGCATCACCCTTCGCGCTTTACACTCTTCCTCACATGATAATGTATATGCAATGGCACGGCATCACCCTTCGTTCTTTACGCTCTTCCTCACATGATTATGAATATGCAATGGCACGGCATCACCCTTCGTGCTTTACACTCTTCCTCATCTAAACCACAAAACAATAACAACCAGGCAATAAAATTATCAATAACAAGCCCATTTCAATATTTAGTTTGACAAAGTCAACCTCAACTTCGAGTCAATACTCAACCAATATCAAATTCCAGTAAAACATGATAAGAGTTTCTCAACATGAAGAATAACCAGTTTAAGCATGAACAAATACGAATAAAGAATACAACAATCACAAGAATACGATTCACTCGCATGCTATGACCCGACAACAACGTATAGGTACTCGTCACCTCACCTATACGTTGTACTCAACAACCAAACACATAACAAATAGATAATAATACCTAATCTCTCAAGCTATGGTTAGCCACAATACTTACCTCGCTACCACGGCCAAACTAAAAGCTCAATTACCGCTTTTCCTATAGATTCCACCTCCAATCCGCTCGTATCTAGTCATAATTAACTTAATAACATCAATTATTGCTAAAGAAATCAATTCCAATGCATAATTATAAGTTTTCCAACATTCTTCCCAAAAAAATCAAAAACTGACCCCGGGCCCGCTTGGTCAAAACTCGAGGTTCGGACCAAAACCCATTCACCCATTCACCCTAGAGCCCAAATATATAATTAGTTTCGGCACCCGAACCCTAATCGAGGTCTAAATTCCCAAATTTGCAAAATCCCCGATTTTCCCAAAATCCCTAATTCTACCATGAAAGAACAAGGTTTAGGGTTAGAAATCTAATGAGTGTTGATGGAAATTAAAGGAAGTGAGTTGAAGAACACAAACCTATGATTTGGTGTTGAAATCCTTCTTCAAAAATTGCCCTAGGTCGAGTTCTAGAGAAGAAGATGTGAAATTTTGAACAAATCCCGACTTTGGTTTTGTTTTAAAATCACTGGACAGATCTTCATCGCGTTCGCGAAGAGCTGTTCACGTTCGCGATGGTCTCGTCCCCCCCCCACCCCCCCCCCACCCTGACCATCGCGTTCGCGGGCCTAGGACCGCGTTCGCAGAATAACTCATGACATTCCCCGCCCATCTCCAATACACTACGCGTTCACGTAAGGCCGGTCACGTTCACGAAAAGCTAACCCCCTAGTGTTCCGCGTTTGCGATCGAAGGCTCGCATTCACGTAGAAGAAATCCCTCCCCAGCCCATCTTACACTTCACATTCGTGAGAGTTGCTTTGCGAACGCGAAGCACAAAATATCAGCATACCAGAAGCAGCAAACACATCAGATTTTTCTAAGTGCAAATCATCTCGTAGCTTATCCGAAACTCACCCGAGCCCTCGGGGCTCCAAACCAAACATGCACACAAGTCGTAAAACATCATACGAACTTGCTCGCATGATCAAATCACCAAAATAACACCTAGAACTACGAATTTAGTAACAAATTGCATGAAATTTTCAAGAAAATTCAAATGTTCTATTTTCTCAACCAAAGGTCCGAATCACATCATATCAGTCCCGTTTCTCACCAAATTTCACAGATAAGGTATAAATATCATAACGGACATGTACGGGCTCTATAACCATAATACAGACGCGGTATCGACAAGATCAATTATTAACCAAATTCTTAAAACCTTTATAATTCCAGTTTTGTAATTTTCATCAAAAATTCATTTCTCGGGCTAGGGACCTCGGAATTCGATTCCGGACATACGCCCAGATCCCATATTTTACTACGGATCCACCGGAATTATCAGAACGCTTGTCCGGGTCCGTTTACCCAAAACGTTGACCGAAATCAACAAAAATCAACTTTTTAGGCCAAAAATTATTAGTTCCTCAATTTTTCACATAAAAGCTTTCTAGATATATGCCCAAACTGTGCACGTAAATTGAGGAGGGATAAAATGAGGTTTTTAAGGCCTCAGAACACGGAATTGGATTCTAAAACACAAGATAACCTTTCGGGTTATCACATTCTCCACCTCTAAAACAACCGTTCGTCCTCAAACGGACATTTAAAAGTACCTAAGCTAGTGAAAAGATGGGGATATCTGCTCCGTATATCGAACTTGGGATCCCAGGTAGCTGTCTCAACAGGTTGACCTCTCCACTGCACTCGGACCGAAGGATAACTCTTTAATCTCAACTGACGAACCTGCCGGTCTAGAATAGCTACTGGCTCCTCCTCGTAGGTCAAATCCTTGTCCATGGATAATCAGAATATCTCCCACTCTCAACCAAGTCAAAATATTTTCTTGGGATGGTAAAAGCGTTCTTCTAGGTGAAAAATATGAAAGTGTGTATGAAATACAACACAACTATTTTGATGGCATCACCATATTGTCATGACCCCAATGTCATCAAAGCATTTCAACAAATCTTTCTTCTTGACATTGTTTGCACCACCAAAGTATGTATCAACTGTGATGACCCGACCCGTCGTCCCGTGAGAACCGCTCCGTTTCCCCCATTTCCTGCTTCGTTATGCTTCATTATCAGTGTCTTATGTGAACAAGCTGAATTGGGTTGATTTTTGGAAGGAAATGAGACACTTAGTCTCTTTAAGGAGGGCTTGTTTTGGAAAAGTCAACCGGATGTTGACCTATGAGTTAGAGGGTTCGGATGTGGATTTCGACGATTCGGTTAGCTTCGGGGGATGATTTGTGACTTAGGAGTGTGATCGGAAGTGATTTTGGAGGTCCCGTGTAGAATTAGGCTTGAATTGGCGAAGTTAGTATTTTAGCGAATTCTGGTTGATAGGTGAGATTTTGATCCGAGGGTCAGAATGGAATTCCGAGAGTTACAGTAGCTTCGTTAGGTGATTTAGGATGTGTGTGCAAAATTTCAGGTCATTCGGAGGTGTTTTGGTTGGGTTTTTGATCGAATGCGTGTTTCGAAAGTTTTAGAAGAACTTAGGCTTGAATCCGATGTAATTTGGTGGTTTTGGTGTTGTTTCAGGTGTTCTGATGATTGGAGCAAGTTTGAATGATGTGTTAGGATGCGTTGATGCTTTTGGTTGAGGTCCCGGGGGGCCTCGGGCTGATTTCGGATGGCTAACGGGAAGTTTTGGGCTTGTAAGGATCAGAAATCACTACTGCTTCTGGTATTTTCGCTTCTGCGGAAGTGGGACCGCAGAAGCGGTACCGCAGAAGAGAGGAGCGAGCTGCAGAAACGGCTGGGATCGCAGGTGCACGTAGGGCGACCTTGCGACAAAGCGACCGCAGATGCAGATTTTGGAAATCTAAGGGGAAACCGCTTGTGCAAAAATGGAATCGTAGATGCGGGAGCCGCAGAAGCGGTCTTGTCACCGCAGAAGCAATTTATTCCGCAGAAGCGACACTTAACCGCAAAAGCAAAAGTCGCAGATGCGGCTAAGGAGGCGCAGATGTGAAAATAACTGGTCAGTGATGTTTTATCTCTCCTTCGCGAAATTTCAAAGGGTTTCATAATTTTCACTTCGGACTTGGAGAATTTGGGCGAGTTGGAAGAGAGAAATCAAGGTACTTCTTTGAGGTAAGGATTTGTGAGTCTACAACACGATTTGTGGTGTAAATACATAGATTAGAGCTGAAAACTCAAGGAATTAATAGTCAAAAATGGTGATTAGGGCTTGAAACTTAAGAGAGCTAAAATGGGGATTTGAGGGGTCATTTGACTCCGATTTTGGTGTTCTTTATATGTATAGACTCGTGGCGAGATAAGGAATCCGTTGATGGTAAACTTTCTGATTTTCGAGAAGTGGGCCCGGGGCTCGGGTTTTGCTAATTTCGAGATTTTCACTATTTTCAATTGGGAATTGTCCCATTGGCATATTGTAACGTATTCGTTGTGGTTTTGATCAGATTCGGTGAACGAGGAGGTCAATTCGAAAGGCAAGGGCATATCGAGCTAGGATTTTGGCCGGCTTGAGGTGAGTAATAGATGTAAATGCTGTTCTGAGGGTTTGAAACCCCGAATTTGCACATCGTAGTGCTATGTGAGGTGACTTGCACGCCGGATAACGGGCGTGGGGTAGAGCACCGTCGGGAATTGTGACTTGGTCCGTCCCGCTTAATAAAATTACTACCTAATTGATTGAAGCTTAGTAGATATCCTTATAAAAATGGATTAATTATCATAATTGGGCTTCGTGCCAACTGCTTGAATCCTTCAGGGATTGTTTTGACTGGTTTCTTACCATATTTACAGATAATTAAATTCAGTCCTAGTAACTGTTTTGCAAACTCAGCCACTTTTTCTCAAACTAGAAACTTAATTAATATTTTTAAATTAAGATTGGGCTGAATATTTCTATATTATTGTGCCCGAGAGACTTATGTAATTTTGGACTGAGTATGGGATCGGGCTGCACGCCGCAACGGTATGATATTGATATTGATATGAGGCTGAGGGCCTAATTGATGCCACGATATGGCTTATTATTGCGCTTGGGCCGTAAGGGGCCCCTCCCGGAGTCTGCACACCCCCAGTGAGCGCCGTCGACGATAAATAAATGGAGCGGGCTGCACGCCGCAGTGGGTACTGGAGAGTACCGGTCTATGTGTGCATTGCATATTCTTAATTGTCATTTATTGCTTTATCTGTTGTGATATTTCTATAATTGTTTTCACTGTTTTACTGATTTTATGCTACTGGGTTCAAGTTGCTGTATTTATAGAATTACTTTGTGCCTATTCAGGATTTCTTATTCTCAGTCTTTATTTATGTTTATTACTCACTGGGTCGGAGTACTCACATTACTCCCTGCACCTTGCGTGCAGATCCAGGTACTACTGAGGCTGAGTGAGGACTTCTCTGCCTAGCATCACATTTGGGAGTTTCAAGGTAGCTGCATTTGACGTTCGCAGTCCTGATCTTCCTTCTATCTTGTTTATTTTGTTTGCGCATTTCTAGAGGACGATATGTAGTAGGATGATACTCATGTATTAGAGGCTCAGACTTGTGACACCGGATTCTACGGGTCGTGTAGTCATTTTATATTTTGGGTTTTCCGTATGTTTGAATCTATTTCAGGATTTCAGCATTTGACTTAGTAATTCAGCTATATTAATTTATTCATGCACTGTGATTAATTGGTTAAGGTTGTCTAAATGGTCGGGCTTGCCTAGCAGTGTGTTGGGCGCCATCACGACCGGGGTTGGGTCGTGACAAGTTGGTATCAGAGCCAGGTTACTTGGTCTCGCGGGTTATGAGCCAGTTTAGTAGAGTCTCGTGGATCGGTATGGAGACGTCTGTACTTATCCTCGAGAGGCTACACAACCTTTAGGAAAACTTCACATTCTTGAATTCTTATCGTGCGTCCTTGATTCAGCTTGAAAAGAAACTCTTGAAATTCCTTCCACGTGTTCGTACGTGCGCGTGAGCGCTCAGTATCAGATGTGCCTTGATGGCTTGTGATTCCCCGATCGAGGTGAGAGATGTAATCTCTATGAGTTTATGTTGCAGTATGAGTTCAGTCTCAGGAAGACTAAGCGACTGCGTACAATTTAGGACGGTGAAGGGTATACAGAAATGGTAGTTGGAGGCAAAGCAGGTGGGTCATCTCCTGCGGAGTGTTCTAAAGTTGTGTGATCCTTATGTTATCTATTAGAAGATCTCATTTACAAGTGAAGAAAATGTGTTGACATCTAAATTGGATCGCCTAGAGAGTGGACTTAACTGTTATGTGAGTGAATGTGAGATTTGCAAAAAAAAATTCTAGATGATTTGTGTTTCCACAAGCTTATGAAGGATTGAGTTTAATCTCACTATGGTATTAAGGCAGCAATGGAGTATGTGCGTTATGAGTTGTTGGGAGTGTTTTGATCTATGGCTTCGAGCCAAGTTGGGGAGTTTGCTATTGTTAGCTAATTGTACGGTTATGTGCTATGTTGGTTCTGGTTTGAGGCATGCTGGCGAATCAATTCTGGTTGCGGAAATTGAGCCGAGGATGGCACGAGTGAAGAAAATTTTTGACAAAGGTTATATGGTGCTTTGTAGATGTGTGAGAATCACAGGATGTCTTAAGCTGTTGTTGGTAAAGAATGCTCGGTGCATGGAGCAGGAAGATGTTTGTTTGTATTGGGATGAGGTCCTATCCTGCGGTGTCAGAGTGCTAATGAGGCACGGGTGGTTATGTTCGTTTGATCAGGTGAATTGCAGTTTGAATAAGAAGTAAATGACTCTCGAGAATGGTTTTAATGTGTTCAAGATTCCACATGTAACAATCAGGTGTCTTAAGGTTGTGTATGTGGTTAGAGACTGTGTTTTCATTGGAAAAAGGGTCAAGACTTGTGGTATTTTTATGTTAATTATGGGATTCTATGTATCGGTATCTGGAAAGTAAAGGTAATGGATTTAGATTCGCAGGAAGTTCTTCAGAGTAAAGTATTTTGGAATGTGGTGTTTCTGGGAATAATTGAGAGAGGATTCAGTGGCTTATGGGTCTTAGACAGTGTGGTCTTGTGCTTGGGTCTCGTGTAGTGAGCCTGGGTTGAGGAACTGTGGTGCTACAGCAAGGGGGAATATCAAGTTGATGATGAATCAGAAGGGAAATTAGATAGATGGAATAGCTTGATAGTAGACCGAATCGGTATGGTAAGGATATGATTAATTCTTCGTATGTGTTGGAGGTAATAAGCCCTTACAAGTATTTTGCAGCAATGCTCTTGGGTTTTGATGGCTTGCTTAGCTTGGTCGAGTTAGAAGGATTCTGTCATGGCAGTTAATTTATGCAAACGGAATTGAGAGAGTTCTTGTTGATTTCTACCGTGGTTGAAGAGGTGCATTTTCTACGAATATGAGAGACATGGAATGTGTAATGATTTTTCTTCTAGATGGGATCAATGGAAGTTCTTGACTAGTTGAGTGCGTAGATGTCTGTGGCTCGGAAAAGAGATAAAAGTTTTCCTACTATCCTTGGTTGGTATGGTATATACGGTATGTTGTGGAGGATCGAGATTTGCGTGTACGAGGTTTCAGTTCAGTTTTGAAAAGAAGTTCATAAAACTCTTAGGCAACGGGTAGCCTCAGATAATCAAGGAAATGGTGCTGCTAATTGGAAGCGATTTGACGAGAGTATGTGTCTCAGAAAAAGGGTAATGTGATTAAACTGATGATACTTCGGTAGTATTGCGGCATTTTCTTGTTGGATCAACTGGTGGTATTCGGGTTTGCTTGGTAGCACAGGAAAGTTTAAAGTATCTATCGTGGAGTGATGGGGTATTTAAGGTGTGGTATGCATTCGGACGGCAAAAATTGGGATCAGGTATGATGATTCGTGTGCTATATGGAGTTGGAGACTGGGAGTTCTCATGTACAGGCTATGTCGTGGTTGTGGATCGTGTGTATTCGGCAACGTTTAGTGGCAATCGGGCTTTGGAGGCTCGAGTGAATCTTTATTTGCTTATATGTTAGATTTTGGATGTGATGTTGAAATTCAGACTGGTTGTCTTAGTGTTAGGTGATGCTGAACTATTGCGCTGCGGGCTATGCCGGAAATGCCACGGGTTGAGTGGCGAGGTGCATTGGATTATGTTCTTGCAGAGTGGTTTATATTTCAAAGACCCAGTGGACGGCTGGGAAGGATTGCTTTTCTTAATTGGGCCTTCGTGATGGATGTCAGTGCAGAGGTTCCTACCATTGGTTCCGTTCCGGTGTTAAGGGACTTTTCGGATGCGTTTCTTGTGGCCGGGCATGTCGCCGGGCGAGGTTGTGGATTTCGATATTGATTTGGTGCCGAGCACCGTATCGTATGGCTCCGGCAGGAGTTATAGTAGTGGAAGGAGCAGCTTCAGGCTTTCTTGGTAATGAGTTCGTTGGTAGGCCGATCTGGATACGTGTTTAGCTTGAGTTGGCTTGGTTGGCCCCGAATTGTATTGTTGAGGGATAGGTTGTATTGTTGAGGGATAGGTTGATTCGATCGTTATTGAGCTTGTTAGTGATTTGAGGAGAGCTATAAGTTACTTTTCGGTGTTGTGAGACGTTATGATTTGTTGGTTATGGGCACATGTGGTGTGGTTCTATTGGGGATTCATAGTGAGAGTCGAGCGGGAAGAGTAATTGGGTGTTGCTCGGTAAATGGAGTATTGGTTATGACCTATCGGGTTGCGTGGCGTATGTTGTTTGTTTCACCGTGGGTGTAATGAATTGCTTTGGTTCTAGACATCAAATTGAGCGTGGCTGTCGATTTTGAGCATAGTGACTTGAGGTGTTTCATGTGTAACAGTGTTTGGATAGGATCGCGCATTGTAGCGAGGACGCGTGGAGATATGACCTTTCGGGTAGATTCAGGTGTTCTATTTTTATGATGTGAGACGGGGTCTCAGCCTTGTGTTGTGATGGTACTGATGAGCTTGAGGTACAGCTCTTTCGTTTGAGTCATTTTTCATGATTTGAGTATGTTCAGACCGTTTCTTATTGGTGCGCGTATTATGCAAGTTGTGGCTTAGGCCTGTATTGAGGTGTCATATCACCAGAGTAGTGTGTTGGATTCGAGGTGATCGTTGGGGTCACTAATGAATACGAACAGATTTGATTTCAGCCTGTTGGAAGGATAATATCGAGGTTCGGCTCGGAATCGGCTGTGGTATTAGTCAAAAGGGAAGTGGTTTCATGAATGGTTGATCTGAGAAATGGTTACGGTTTATTGCGTCTTTCATTTATCGTTGGCAGTATATGAAAGTGTTGGAATAAGACCTTAGTTGATAAGAGGTTTTCTACCGGTATTCGGGTGTTGTGGGCAACTGCTGTGAATAGAAGTTATCATTTCGAGTGTTTGGGTTATGTAGTATATCATATGATTGCACCTGAGGTTGCAGGTATGGGTTATTACAGCTGGTTCGGGCTTATTCTGAGTATAGATGTGAGGTTCTGATCTTGTGTATGATTTCGGAAAGTGCAATGTGGTTCTATGGTTTATGGACTAGATGGATTGCGAAATTTCAGCTATGTTGTGTTATCGGACCTATGCGAGATAGGGTGACGTGGGATCACCCCCAGGTATATGCTTGGTAAGGTCATTCAGCTATTGGTTGGCTTCTAGGACAACTCTGGGTACGCTCGAGGACGAGCGTTTGTTTAAGTTGGGGAGGATATGACGACTCGACCCGTCATCCCATGAGAACCGCTCCGTTTCCCCCATTTCCTGCTTCATTATGCTTCATTATCAGTGTCTTGTGTGAACGAGTTGAATTGGGTTGATTTTTGGAAGGAAATGAGACACTTAGTCTCTTTAAGGAGGGCTTGTTTTGAAAAAGTCAACCGGATGTTGACCTATGAGTTAGAGGGCTCGGGTGTGGATTCCGACGATTCGGTTAGCTTCGGGGGATGATTTGTGACTTAGGAGTGTGATCGGAAGTGATTTTGGAGGTCCGGTGCAGAATTAGGCTTGAATTGGCGAAGTTAGTATTTTGGCGAATTCTGGTTGATAGGTGAGATTTTGATCCGAGGGTGGGAATGGAATTCCGAGAGTTGCAGTAGCTTCGTTAGATGATTTGGGATGTGTGTGCAAAATTTCAGGTCATTCGGAGGTATTTTGGTTGGGTTTTTGATCGAATGCGTGTTTCGGAAGTTTTAGAAGAACTTAGGCTTGAATCCGATGTAATTTGGTGGTTTTGGTGTTGTTTGAGGTGTTCTGATGATTGGAGCAAGTTTGAATGATGTGTTAGGATGTGTTGATGCTTTTGGTTGAGGTCCCGGGGGCCTCGGGCTGATTTCGGATGGCTAACGGGAAGTTTTGGGCTTGTAAGGATCAGAAATCACTGCTGCTTCTGGTATTTTCGCTTCTGCGGAAGTAGGACCGCAGAAGCGAGGAGCGAGCTACAGAAGCGGCTGGGATCGCAGGTGCGCGTAGGGCGACCGCATCTGCGGAGTCGCAGATGCGAAAAAGCGACCACAGATGCGGATTTTGGAAATCTAAGGGGAAACCGCTTGTGCGAAAATGGAATCGCAGATGCGGGAGCCGCATAAGCGGTCTTGTCACCGCAGAAGCGGTTTATTCCGCAGAAGCGACACTTAACCGCAAAAGCGGAAGTCGCAGATGCGGCTAAGGAGGCGCAGATGCGGAAATAACTGGTCAGTGATGTTTTATTTCTCCTTCGCGAAATTTCAAAGGGTTTCATAATTTTCACTTCGGACTTGGAGAATTTGGGCGAGTTGGAAGAGAGAAATCAAGGGACTTCTTTGAGGTAAGGATTTGTGAGTCTACAACACGATTTTGTGGTGTAAATACATAGATTAGAGCTGAAAACTCAAGGAATTAATAGTCAAAAATGGTGATTAGGGCTTGAAACTTAAGAGAGCTAAAATGGGGATTTGAGGGGTCATTTGACTCCGATTTTGGTGTTCTTTATATGTATAGACTCGTGGCAAGATAAGGAATCCGTTGATGGTAAATTTTCTGATTTTCGAGAAGTGGGCCCGGGGCTCGGTTTTTGCTAATTTCGAGATTTTCACTATTTTTTGATTATTTTCAATTGGGAATTGTCCCATTGGCATATTGTGACGTATTCGTTGTGGTTTTGATCAGATTCGGTGCACGAGGAGGTCAATTCGAAAGGCAAGGGCATAGCGAGCTAGGATTTTGGCCGGCTTGAGGTGAGTAATAGATATAAATGCTGTTTTGAGGGTTTGAAACCCCGAATTTGCACATCGTAGTGCTATGTGAGGTGACTTGCACGCCGGATAACGGGCGTGGGGTAGAGCACCGTCGGGGATTGTGACTTGGTCCGTCCCGCTTAATAAAATTACTACCTAATTGATTGAAGCTTAGTAGATATCCTTATAAAAATGGATTAATTATCATAATTGGGCTTCGTGCCAACTGCTTGAATCCTTCAGGGATTGTTTTTAGTGGTTTCTTACCATATTTACAGATAATTAAATTCAGTCCTTGTAACTGTTTTGCAAACTCAACCACTTTTTCTCAAACTAGAAACATAATTAATATTTTTAAATGAAGTTTGGGCTGAATATTTCTATATTATTGTGCCCGAGAGACTTATGTGATTTTGGACTGAGTATGGGATCGGGCTGCACGCCGCAGCGGTATGATATTGATATTGATATGAGGCTGAGGGCCTAATTGATGCCACGATATGGCTTATTATTGCGCTTGGGCCGTAAGGGGCCCCTCCCGGAGTCTGCACACCCCCAGTGAGCGCCGTCGACTATAAATAAATGGAGCGGGCTGCACGCCGCAGCGGGTACTAGAGAGTACCGGTCTATGTGTGCATTGCATATTCTTAATTGTCATTTGTTCCTTTATCTGCTGTGATATTTCTATAATTGTTTTCACCGTTTTACTGATTTTATGCTACTGGGTTCAAGTTGCTGTATTTATAGAATTACTTTGTGCCTATTCAGGATTTCTTATTCTCAGTCTTTATTTATGTTTATTACTCACTGGGTCGGAGTACTCAGATTACTCCCTGCACCTTGCGTGCAGATCTAGGTACTACTGAGGCTGAGTGAGGACTTCTCTGCCTAGCATCACATTTGGGAGTTTCAAGGTAGCTGCATTTGACGTTCGCAGTCCTGATCTTCCTTCTATCTTGTTTATTTTGTTTCCTCATTTCTAGAGGACGATATGTAGTAGGATGATACTCATGTATTAGAGGCTCAGACTTGTGACACCGGATTCTACGGGCTGTGTAGTCATTTTATATTTTGGGTTTTCCGTATGTTTGAATCTATTTCAGGATTTCAGCATTTGACTTAGTAATTCAGCTATGTTAATTTATTCATGCACTGTGATTAATTGGTTAAGGTTGTCTAAATGGTCGGGCTTGCCTAGCAGTGTTTTGGGCGCCATCACGACCGGGGTTGGGTCGTGACAAGAACAATCCTGTTAGGCACCTTTGTGTTAAACTAAAAATCTTTAGGGTCACCAATACAATTGAGACCAGTGACAAGCGCAAACTCCCTGATTGAAAAGGATAATGTTGTACCATTGACGTATATTGAAAATGAATCATCATGAGTTCCTTCCAGTTGCAGAACCATAAAGCACCTGAACAATTGATGTTGGACCTCACAACGCTTCATATCAAGGAAACTTCCAAAACAAGTAGTACCAAATATTTTGTACTGTTCTGGAGTAAGTTTTTCTTTGAGGTCGGATACTATGTCGGTGTTAGTGTAGGAACTGATATGCGGTGATAAAATAGGCGGGTATTTCACAAATAGTTTATTTCCTGCATACAACAAAAATTACAAAAAAAATTCATAAATCTTTTGCAATACATAACTCATTCATGTTTTGAATGAACTTTTGAATATATCAAAATACAATATGCAAAAGGCACTGTAATAAGTACAAATCAACAAATGAACTTTTGAATACATCTAACACATCTAAACACAATATGCAAAAGACACTGGAATAATTACAAATCAGTAAAGGTACTTTTGAATAAATATAAATACATCTACATACAATATGCAAAAGTCACTGAAAAAGGTACAATTCAGTGAATGCACTTTTGAATACTTATGAATACATCAACATATATGTATACCATATCAATATAAAATAAGAGAAAGCAATGTATCCACTATTGCACACATATAAATACAATAAAATGCAATAAGAGAAACCCATTAGAGAAGGTAATACTCAATGTATGAGGACTCAAATACATATAGATACATCAATAATTACCTTTTCGTCCCGTGTATCCGAGCTAGTTCCTGCATCGACCTCCTTTCCCTTAATACCAGAAGCATTATCCATAGGTTCAAATCTATGTCGAGTTGATTCGAAATGAAGCAACCAAATCATTGTACGACGCATATTCCTTTATCAGTATCCCCTTAATCGAATAATCGACATAGTTACTCTCACTGTTCTACTTGTCAGAATGACGCAATAGCACGGCTAAACTTGCCATATATAAAATCGAATTATATTGAATTTCTATATACAATTGTATGAATCTCGAATTTTATTGGTTGAAAACAGAACTTCCATGAACGACAAAAATAGAAAAAAAGGAAGGATTGAAAATTTAGAGATTGCTCTATTTTGTGGTATTTTTCGGATGGGAAATCTTTTCTATAGCGTAAAATACAAATTATGCGTGATATAATTGTGTTAGTTGAGTTATATTAGGAGACTATTTGTGTCACGACCCAAAACCGACCGGTCATGATGGCGCCTCTCATGGAACTAGGCCAGCCGACACATTCCCAATAAATTTCGATATTTCATTTAAAAGCCAGATATTAATCTTTTCTTACTGAAATCCCGTAAAAGAAATAAATTTAAAATCCAAAAATACGGAAATACAAGCCCGATCTCGAGTGTCACTAAGTCATGAGAACAATACTAAAACTGTTCCAAAATAAAACAAGACTAGCATCGTCCGAGAATAGTCAAAGGTACACAAAAGGGAGATAAGGAAGGAGAAAGGCGGAACTGCGGTCGCCAAGCAGCTGCCTCGCTATCTCCAACGAAAGCACGCGACTGAACTGATCAATAGCCGCTACCGTGGCCCGAGATACCTGGATCTGCACACAAGGTGCATGGGGTAACGTGAGTACACCAACTCAGTAAGTAACAAGTCCAAACTATGGACTAATAGGTAGTGACGAACTCAACCTCATCAAAGATAGCAGAATAACGTACAGAAACGTAGGCATGCTTTCAGTTAAGTAGACACTTCAAAACAGTGAATATAGCAGATATGAACATGGTAAAGAAATGTGACTCTGCTACATCTACATGTCAATGCATATGCTGTATGAAATGCACCATGCTGAGTACCTCATGTGCCCACAATCTCAAATGCCCGTCTACTCAGTACTGTATATGACACGTACGGCCCAGGAAAGATCCATCCCGGAATATATACATCTCTGACAGCAGTCACTCAGTACCGAGGAAGGCCAATCCAGCCTGTGGAAAAGATCCATCTCCAGATAATAGTAATGATAACAACCTCACAGCCACTCGGTACTGTATATGGCTCACAAGGCCCAGGGAAGATCCATCCCAGAATATATACACATCACAGGTCATCGGTCTCCAGTACCGAGGAACAGGCCAACCAGCCTCATGTCGAAGATCCATCTCCATACCAAGGGAAGATCCATTCCTGAATATAATTAACCGCGCTTACTGGGGGTGTGTTACAGACTCCGGAGGGGCTCCTACAGCCCAAGCGCTATCACAACCATCAACATAACTGCTGCGGCGTGCAGCCCGATCCCATAACTGTCACTCATGATCAGGCTCTCGGCCTCACTCAGGCATCACTCTCCAGTCTCACACACACAGGCTCACAATGCCATGAAACTAGCCCGAAACAATGATATGATGTGCCAAATAATAATAACTGAGATTGAGACATGATATGACATGCATGAACAAGACTGAGTACAGAATATCAATGAATGTAATGAGATGACAGCAAGAAACGACCACTCGGGTCTCAACAGTATCGGCGTGAAGCCCTAACATGATATCCAGCATGATTCACAGCACATTACTTAATCATATGATAGAGACACGACTATCAACAAGAAAGAGTCACTGCGCGGTGCCATGGAATGAACCAGGTCGCAATCCTCATGGTGCATGCCCGCACGCCCGTCACTTGGTATGTGCGTCACCTCGATACAAATAATATAGCACATAGTTCGGGGTTTCAAACCCTCAGAACCAAGTTTGGAAGTATTACTTACCTCAATCAAGCCAAAATTCTACTCCGCGATGCCTTTGCCCCTCGAATCGGTCTCCAAACGTCCCGAATCTAACGAAAAGCAATACAATGCAGTCAATATAGGCCAAAGAACCAATTTCACACGAAAATCTATCAATTTAGCAAAAATCCCGAAATTCACCCAAAACCGACCCCGGGCCCACATCTCGGAATCCGACAAAAATTACAATACTAGAAAGACTTTTCACTCACGAGTCCATACATACAAGATTTATCAAAATCCGACTCCATTTGACCCCTCAAATTCTCAATCAAAGCTCTCAAAAACTCAAGCCCTAACCCCTTCAACTTTACTCCAAATTCCCACTAATTTCATGATTAAACAATAGAAAACCATCATAAACACAAGTAATGAAGCCCAAGTAAATTACCCAGCTGATAACCTTCAACCCCCCTTTAAAATCACTGCCCAAAGCTCTAAACTCGTCCAAAATGGTGAAGAATGGGTTAAAATTTGCGAAGGGGACCTTTTATACTTTCTGCCCAGCACTTTCCGCATCTGCGGAAATATCTCGCACATGCGGGCCGCTTCTGTGCCCAAAAATCCACACCTGCGGAAATCACTTAAGTCCTCAGACGCCGCACATGCGCCCCAGGTCTCGCACCTGCGGGCTCACAGATGCGGTCCAGCCCTCCGCTCCTGCGACCAATGCCGCTTCTGCGGTCTCTTTTCCGCTTCTGCGCCTCGCACCTGCGGTTCCCAATCCGCAGGTGCGGTTATGACTTGTGACAGAAAACAGCAGCTTCACCTGCAACTCCAATTTTTCTAACTCTCCTATAACTATTCGAAATCATCCCGAGGCCCTCGGGACCTCAACCAATCCTACCAACAAGTCACATATCAATATTCAAACTTAGTCGAACCTTCAGAACACTCAAAACAACATCAAATCACCGAACCTCCCTCGGATTCAAGCCTAAGAACTTCCAAACTTTCGAATTCCGCAAACGATACCGAAACCTATCAAACCTCGTCCGAATGACCTGAAATTTTGCACACACGTCACAAATGCCATTACGAACTTATTTCAATTTTCGAAATTCTGCTCCGACCCCGATATCAAAATTTCCACTGCCGACCGAGAAACAAAATTCTAATTTCGTCAATTCAAGCCTAAATCTACCACGGACCTCCAATTCACATACTCGACGCGCTCCCAAGTCCAAAATCACCTAACGAAGCTAACCGAACCATCGAAATTCCCATCCGAGATCATTTACACATTAGTCAACATCCGGTTGACTTTTCCAACTTAAGCTTACTCAAAAGAGACTAAGTGTCTCATTCCACTCCAAAACCACTCCGAACCCAAACCAACCAACACAATACGATAAGACACAGCTGAAGAACACAGAAGAAAGCAAAAACGGGAAAAACAGGGCTGAAACTCATGAAACGACCGACCGGGTCGTTATAGTGCTTTTCAAATTAATTAGCCAAACACAAACTACTTCTCACAAAAAGTACTTTTGAAAAAGCACTTCTTAAAATAAGCAGATTTTTCCAGATTGGCCAAACAGGCTATTAATTGAGAAACAAGATATCACACAACCTTTGGCTTGTAGCATTAAGAGCCGATGGTCTATCGCAGATAGCCTCTCTACCATTACAAAGAAGGGATAGGGGTCTGCGTACACACTAGTCTCCTCCGACCCCATTTGTCGAATTATATCAGGTATGTTATTGTTGTTATCCCAATTTATGCATTACACTTCTTTTAAATTTGTTTAAAAAAGAAAAATACTTTTCCATATTTAAAAATAATTTATCTTGTCTACCTTATTATTAATGAGATTATTGTTAAAGTTTATCTTCCAATCAGAATACATTGCATAGCTAACTGGAGTCTGGAAATACTCCTCTAAAATGTATCTTAAACTTTAAATTCTTATATCAAGTTAAATTTTGAAATAATAGATAAAATTATGAGATAAATATTAGTTTGCAAATAATGTATATGTCTAATGCTAAGAAGGGAAAAGCAAATACACAAATATAACCCTAAATTAACCAAATCCCATTTCACCATTTCCTAATTACCCCTTCCGAGTTCCGACCAGCTTCAAACATGAATAAAATTAAAAAAGCAAAACAAAAATTTGTTGAAGTAATTAGGCGGGAAAAATTTCAAGCTGTCCAAAGGACTCTCATTTTAGGGCACGAACTTTTCAAAAAGTAGTTGCTGTTTCATCGTTCAATTCACAATGAATACTATTTCTTTGAATTTGGAGGACCCAATTCGGGACGCAATTTCAAGGATCCGATTCGGCCCACATTCCAACAATCTGCTCATTTCTTCTTGGGATTCTGTAAGTATAAAACCCAGTTCCCCCCTTGTAACAAATGCTACAATCTCAAAGTATAATTGATAAGAACTAACCTCTATTACAATTACTAGTAGCCGGACTAACACTCAAATTGCAGTCTAACCATGGAAATACAGAAATTGAGATAGTTGTAGATATAGGAGAAGACACACAATTAGAAGAAGGGAGATGAGAAGCTTCAACTTGAGAAAGAGGTTGACAGGACAGACACTTTTCTTCAACAATTTGCATAATCCCAAAATCACCGACGGCTGCTCTTTTTAATAGAATTGTTCTTGGGCTCATTACTCAACCCGGATCCCAAATTAGCCTGGCCCTATTGTTTGTTCTCGGCCAATAGCTCTTCTCAGCCCAATAGCTATTTGTGTGTTGACATCCTTATTGGGCTGGGGTTGATTCATAACAATACCCCCGCCCTGGATAAAAACCTTGTCCTCAAGGTTTGGGTTAAGAACCGCGTTCGTAGTGCACACTCTGCGAACTGTCTTTATACAAAGGTGTGTTGGAAAATAGAATAAGAAGACAGGATCTATCACAATTTTGTGAACGTGACTTGAGATAGCTGCCACTGTAATGTTGACATCCTTTGGCAATATGTCCCCACAAATCATAAGGCAGCAAGTTAGGAGCTTTGAATGGAGAGGGTCACACTTGACTAGAGCATCTTGGACAATCCTCTCAAAGCCAGCATCAAGAGCAGCGATGGCTTGAAGAAGCAGGTTGATCATGGGGTACTGTAATTGAGCTCTTTGTCCACATAGAATCATGGCACCTTTATATCTTGATAAAAAGAGAGCAACCTGGTGCATGTTTGACATAAACCCACTCCCAATAATAGAGGCATGTATTTTGCTCATTTTCCAAAAGTTCACACTCAATAGAGATAATCCAGTTGACTTATTCTCTCCCACTATTGCACAGCATAGTTCTTAAGGGAAAGTACACTTCACAAGAGCCCAAGACATTCCCCGTTGTCTTTGACAACTGACTTTGACAAGGATGTCATCATCACTATTTAGAAAATTGATAATTTCAGAAGAGGGGCAGTGATCATCATTGAGGCATAACAGTTTTATCTCCTCGGCACAATTTATATTCTCGGCTGCAGTGGTAAACCTCGTTTCGACAGGTGCAGCTACATTAAAACGGGTATCACAGCAAAACTGTAACATCAACTCATTGAACGTGAATTCTGTTGCACCCAGTTCAAGCATGTCCCCAAGTATAGCAACTTGTGTACTTTGGAAGATGATGTTTCTTAACAACATAGTGTCACCCTTGGCCAAAAGTAATTCTCCAGAGCAATCAGCTACATGAAGGAATGATGCTATCTTAAGTGAACAAGGAAGAAAACTTTTATTTGTGTCATCATACGAATAGCTGCTAGGTAAAGCAAAGTCCAGAGGTGTTTGAGACCTCACACAAGTCCAGTCAACAACATAAAAATGAGTAAAATTTGGTAAACTAGTAACTGATAGTGCCAAATCAGAGTGCAAAATGTAGGAATTCACACACCATGGTTGTCCGGGATCCCACACTCTTGTCTTAGAGTTAAAATATGCAATGAAGCAAAACTTTCCAGTACAACCCAACAATATTAGGGCCGCTACATTCTCTATCCCACCTGTTAGAGCCAAGAACGCGGAACTTATTCCAAGATCCCACACATATAGATCCGTAGTTATGCGAATAGTTACTACAAAGAAATTAGCACCAGGAGCAATGAAGTCATGCCTCTCACTACGAGCAGGAGTTGAATCAACCATGTCGTCGCTTGCTATAAGCAATAGCAAAAGGCGTGATGGTCTAAATCCTTTACAACCATTAGATGTTACAGGGAAGTGCTGCATTTGTAAAGAGTTTACGGGATCAACATGCCTTGAGCGCAGTTTGCATCTGCTTGACGCAGTTGCAATATCAAGAACTTGAAAGCCATGAGGGTAACCAATAAGCTGGACTTGTCTGAGTAATGAAGACACACACAACTCTCCCATATCAAAGCAAGCCCATAAAACCTGCCCAGTATCTAACCATTTGTCCACATAACTACGAATTAGTAGGCTATTATCCCTTGCACCCTTGTGATGCGCTGAATACAAGTGACATCCCTTTTGTCGTTTTGCAGTCAAAAACATTGAAACAACTTCATTTGAAGCATGCTGCCCAGTGTCAAACCAATTGCAAATCTGTAAGACATGTGTCAAGTTCATTGCGAGCTCCCTAAAATCATCCAACACCAAGGTTAAAGAGGGATGTTTGAATAGGTAAGGGAAAAACTCGACAATCTTATCATCTGCATCATCTACTGTTGTATAGATGAGAAGTAGTGTCACTCCCTCATTCCCCGTTGGTTCGTCAAAGTGAGCAGATAAAAGCTCGGTGGAAACATATTTTGCGGTCTCAAGAAGCGCATCATTTGCAAATTGGCATTGCAGCTTGGTCGCATTAAGCTCGAGACTTTTATCAAACACTATGTCCCCAATATTCCGGAGCCATTCACCATCCTGGTGAGCGGATTCCCTGGGCTGTAGAGCATCCAAAATATCACTTTCAAAACTTTTGTATTCTGTGTTTGTATGTATGATTCAAGTTCATTCGGATACAGTAGCAAATTCGCCTCAATTTTAAACTAGTTGGATTCGGCTATATAATCCTCGATTCCATTCCCTCCATTTGGGGCTCTAACTGTCTGTAAATTCTACTTCATTTACATGTAACACAAAAATTGATTTTGCAGAGTCTTCGATTGTACGATGTGGATAGCTCTAAGCTTCGAATGGAAGCTCCCGGGAAAGCTTCTCTCCTCGATTGCTGCTTTGAGAACGAGAGGGTGTGCCTTACTGCTGAGTCTGATGGTTCAATTTACAGGTTTTTACTCCTGCTTTATGATAATCTGATCAAGTCTCCCCCCACCTTGCAGTAGGTGCATAGTGCACGTGTAAGACCTTCCATTTAGGGGCCAACTTAGAGCACAAGTTATGGGTACCTGTGCTGGTGGGAGGTAGTAGGTACCTTGCAGAATAGTCGAGGTGCACACAAGCTGGCCCTTACACCATCATTGTCATAAAAAGTAAAAGAAAAATAAATGGTCTATGATAGAATTTCGAACTCGGACCCATAAAGTTCAAATCTTGGATTCGCTGTGCTTTTATTCCGTATTGCAATGGACAAAAACAGAAAGCTTTCATGTTAGAAAAGAAAAGGAAAAAGAAAAAGAAGAAGCTTATGTGTTGAGCTTAGAGCTAGAAACTGTTTTTTCTCATGTTTCTGGGTAAGTTCTCTGGGGAATGCATTGAATTTGTTATCACTCTACACATGATGGTCCCTTTTGGGTTGTTCTTCTTCCTAGGTATGATTTGGATTCAGGGGTTAAAATCTCAGTGGGAATTAATGATGATGTAGCAACCTGTGTTGAGTATTCTCCTACGACATGTAAGATATTGGTACCTCTCTAATTTCAGTATGGTGGCTTCTTAACATTTTCATTAAATATTGCCTTGGAGAAAGACACAACACATAATATTCAAAGCAAAAGCAATGATCCTAACAATGTTTAGGTATTTCTGTCAAAGCTAATAGATTTTCCATAAGGTAATTATCGTACTAAGCACAAGAATTCTATTTGAATATTCCTAAAGTTGAGGATCCATTAATCAGTATCTTAGATGGAAACTTGATTTATTTGGATATATGTTCAACATCATGTGGCAAATGGAAAGGACCAAACTTCACTGATTTGCTCACAACTTTATTGCTCCGAAGGTATAATTTTATCGACTCAATTTTCTCTCTTTAAATTCCTTTTTCATTGGTGTAAGGAGAGGACAGTAGAAGACTTCTAAGATGTTTTAGACTTTTTAGATTCATTGAGATGAGTGTTCTCAATTGCTATATGGTGTGACCTCTGTACTGTTGTAATTTTGTATTTTGCAGTACCGTCTTGGTACTTGCCTTAGTAATATTTACATATCTTATTAAAAAAAATAATTGTAGGTCAAATAATTTCTGCTGGTTGGGATAGAAAGATAAATTTTTGGGATGCTCGTTCAACCCAATCTCATGGCTGCTTGAACAGCTTAGCTTCAGAAGTGGGGTCAATGTCACTATCTGAGTTCAGTTTGATAGTTGCTGCTGGCTCCTCAGTTGATATATATGACCTACGAAGTTTTAAGAAATCAGTTCACACGAAAGGCGTCAAAGTAAATGTGTACGGCCAATTTTTAACCCTAAAGGTACTCTTACCAAAATTCTAATATCAACTACGTTGTGCTTCCAAGGCCCCCATCATACCCCTTCACCCCATTGAAAGAAAACACAAAGAGAAAAAGAAAAAATACAAAAAGTTTAAGTATCTTCTTGAAAGTTGAACAAAGGGTTCTATTAGAAGAAGAATATTATGCATGTATGTATTTCACTGCGGATGGTGTTGTCAAGGACTTAATTGTGGCATGCTTAAGCCGTGAAACTGGATGCAAAGTAGGTTGTGCACTTTGCCCCGTTAAAGCGGCGCTTCAGTGTAGTATGTATGTTTATCATTCCCTTCTATTGCGCCTTTCTCCATTAAAGCCCACACTTGTTAGCCGTTTGAGCTTAAAGCAATAGACTTCTATGCTTATTTCTTTTCTTTTGTTTTTGCCTTTGATAACACTTACTACAGAAGGATATAATTATGTTGGTTTTTCAGTTTTTTGTATTATCCATCTTATATTGGCTAGATAACTGGCATAAATATTTCTCCATCACATGTTTCTTTCTCATGCTTATATTTTATCTTACCTTTCTTTCAATTAATTTATCAGATTCCTTCGGGGTAACCTCTTTGTGTAGGATTTATTGTTGGATCAGTTGATGAGCGAGTTCTTCTGGAGTACATCTGCAGATCCAGCTCAGATGAGGGGTCAGTAAAAGTTTGTAGTACTTTCTTTTTGTTTGAAAAGATGAAAGTTTGTAGTACATCAGACTACTGTATGGTGATTCTGGCCAGATTAATCAAACCATGCTAGGCACATTGTAGGTTCAACTGTAAGCAGTCGAGTTCATATATCAGGTCAGCGTTAGCTGATATTTTTTGGAAGATGGTGTCTACCTGGCTTTTCAAATGCATTGGTGTAGAAAAAACTGAAAGAGCAAAGAGCTGCTTGGCATTCACCTGACACCACAAATTCGGTTCTGCTTATTTTGCTTATATGTTTGTAGGAATACCTGTCCAACTTTCCAAATTGCTGTTTCGCTTGCTAACATTTGGATGGAATATAGGATCTATCAGATGTCTCAACTAGCAAACACAACTAGACAAGGCACTAGCTAGAAGAGGCTGTTGTAATCCATTTTAATCTGTCAATGCATTTCCAAAAAAGTACCAAAGCTTTATTTCATCAGATGCCACGGAAACATTTTCCCCTGTATTTATGAACTGGTACCTCTTGAACTTGCAAGGGACTTGCTCTGTGTTCCATCTCCCTGTTGTAGCATCCACTTTCCGAAGTTGCAAATCCTGGCGAATTCTTGACATTAGCGTTTCCATTAAGCATGTAAAGACTGATAAATTCCTCATAGCCTAAGATGACCTCATCCAAGGTGCAATTCACTATTAGGAGATGTAAGCAAAAGTTTGATGCTGCTGCAAATAATTATTTCTAAGCCTTTTTCAAGTTTGAGGTGCCATATTTAGTCTTCCAAGTTCCAGCATGGAAAATAGTTTAGCATTCTAGAAAAGAGAGGTGGTACGGGAAGGATGATGATTCAGAGCATTAGTAGAGAACTTAGTAGAAATGGAAAAGTTTGAGAGGGCCTTTTTTAGGTCCTTGTATCAGTCAATAGTAGGCCAACAAAAGATGAATTGGCTTCTTATCTTTAATTTGGATGACAAAAGAAGCAGTTGGTAAAATCAAATCTGATTGAAAGAAAAAGAAAGATCGACAACTAATCAAGGTAAATTATAAAATGTAGAAAAAGCAGTAGAAATATTCTTCCTGGGGCAATGTATCTTTTGGTTTAAACCTTCATATTCCTTATTTCTTTTACACTCATATCCATTTTGGTACCCCTCTTTCCTCTTCTTCTTCTCCCCTATTCTTCCTTTCCACCTTTTCTTGAGCCAAGGTTCCATTGTAAACAACTCTCTACCTCTCCAGGTAGGGGTAAGGACTGCATACACACTACCCTCCCCAGTCCCACCCGTGGGATTATACTGGGTATGTTGTTGTTGTTGTTGTATCCATTTAGGTACATGGGTAGGGTTGCACGTTGGTGAAACTATAACTTCACTTTTCTTTAAGTGGCAAATTCAGACATTTTATAGAAGGATGAAACAGTTTCAGCTACTGAAATTTCTCAGTATATGGTTACTATGAAGTCTCATTCAAAAAACTCTCCTTTTATGTGGATCTCTTAATTCATTTGTCAGCTTTTGCAGATACGCATTTAGATGTCATCCAAAGAGTAAAGATGGGAGACGTCATCTTGTAACAGTTAATGACATTGCGTTTAACCCATCGTATGTGGTTTTCCAGTTTCAGCCTTCTGTTATTTCTAACTGATAGAAGTTATACTCACAGTACCCTTTCCCTTCCCAGCATTATTGGTTCATTTGTCACTGGTGACAATGACGGCTATGTCACCTTGTGGGATGCTCGGGGAAGGAAACGGATGTTTGAGGTACTTTTGTTCATTTGTCAGTCAGATATTGCATAAGTTTCCCAAAAAGTGATAAATAGTTGTAATTGCTCAAGGAAGGAAACGGACATTTGAAGTACTCTTGTTCATTTGTTCAATCAGATGTTGCATAAGTTCCGCAGAAATTGATAATATAGTTATAATTGCAGTTTTGATATCAGTTGGTTGAAGTCGTAGTTTTGAAAGAAATCTTGTGCTTGTGGAGTTCAGTGAACAAATCTCTTGTATTACATGAGTTACATGCCAAAGTAAAATTTGTCAGTTTTCCAATCAAAATGAAAAATGTAGAATGTTCATTGCTGTCACACATACCCGTTCTGCTTTAGCTACTGCTTCTGTTTATTTCCCCTTTGGAAATTTGCTGCATCTCTTTGTGCTTGTTTCAACCAATTGATGGGTCTCAGTCTATTTGTTCGGTCTTTTTTTTTTAGATGCCAAGGTATCCCAAGAGTGTTGTCTCTCTATCATATAGCCATGATGGAATGCTTTTAGCAGTTGCATCCAGTTATGCATACCAAGAAGCTAATGAAATGTAAGACAAACTTCTTTAATCATTTTCTTATAGTGCGTTGGGTGTGTTCTTGGTCACTCTCCCTTATATAACCCCTTTAAAATATTCAATTGCCTTTGACAGAGAAGAGCCACCTCAGATATTTATGCATCATGAAATGGGGAACTGTTATCTCACGTCGCCTTCTTCTGGAGCTTCAAAGTACAAATGACTGCAAATACACGTCTCAGATTCTGGTTGTTGCTTCTGTTTCCTTTATGTATGTCATCTTGTTTACTTGATGCTGTAGTTATCAATCCTTTATAATATATGGTTGCTGATCAACCAATTTGCTTTCCCTCATTATTTTCTAGTTCAAGCTACAACTCTTATACAGTAAATTTTGCTGGTACCTGTGCACGAGTTGGCTTTTCCTGGCTCACGTTCCTTGATGGCTATTTTGACTCTTACCAAGATTAGAAGGAAAGGGCTCAGCAGAAAATTGGATACCAGAATGTAGAATTTTCACTCATGTATTAATGTCTACTAACAAAGTGTTTGCTCCAAAGTGGAATATATTTCGGAGTTGTATTTTTATCAACTGTGAAAGAATGTGTTTCCTGAGAAATCATATTTTATGTTCTTTTGCTTGGTTGAGGCTATAGCAAAAGTTTTTCTTCTTTAGGTTACACATCCAAAGGAAAACCTTGAGTTTGGAGTAGTTATTAAATTAAAGGCCTTTTTTCCTTTTATTCTTTCTTCAAAATTGTCACTATTGTAATTTGATTATTTTTTGAAGTTATATCACCTGCAAAATGTTAGTTATCTCGGACCTGAGGCAAATACGACAGTTTTTTAACTTTTGTAATTTTTTATTTTTTATTTTTTCCTTAGCTATGAGTTCTTTCACTTGGGAGTTGGAATATTGCAATCCCTGGAAACTGAAGGGCTATTTGTGTTAGTTTAGCAACCTGTGTTGAGTATTCTTCTGAAACATGTAAGACTAAGAATATCCGTAATTTCTGAATATTGAATATGGTGACCTCTTAACATATTCTTTAAAATGTTGCTCTGCAGAGAAACACACAAATCATACTATTCAGAGCAATGATTGTAAATTTCTAACGATGTTTGGTAGTTGACATATTCAACAGCTAATGGGTTTTGAATAAGCTAATTGTTGTACTAAGCACAAGATGATTAAACCATTTCCGAATGTCAGTTATCAAGATGAATATTTGAGTAGCACATTCATAATGGAAATGAACTAGTTTGAGTTGCTTCTAGCAACTTTTCACAGGTCTGCAAAGTTGTCTTGGAATTATAAAGCTTCAGACAAGAACCCATTGCAGGAAGGGCAAACCATAGTAACATAAATACTAATACTACTAAGAAAGGTTGCCGCCAGGGCTTTGATCTAGCGGTAAGAGCACAACACGTGATGTGTGGGTTAGGCGCATGTCGCGAGTTTAAATCCTGCTACAAAGAAAGAGTTTGGTATTTAAGTGGAGAATTGCAGAGGGTTGAGCCCATTATCTAAATTTTTATTTTTTTTAATCAAAAAGGGAAAAATAGGATACCAATGAAAAGCTCAAATACTGTGGTAAAAGGCAAAATAAGACCAACAATAATAAGAGAGTGAAAGGGACTTTAGGGACAAATAGGGGTACTAGAAAGCTCAACATTTATTGTACATGCCAGGTAAAATTGACATTAATTATTTTGCAGGTTTTTTTTAAGATTGATAACTAGTTCAATTTTAACTTTTTATCCTAGTGAATAGTGTTTTACTAAGTGGAGAGATAATTCGTTGGACCAGAAAAAGGAGAGGAAATTCGAACCCAATCATGTATATACGTGCGTATCATAATAAATTATATGTCCCGTTTAACCATAGATAACATTTAAATATTTGCAAATATTCCTTTGACCACATGATTAGTAGTCCCACCCCATAATAAGTGACCTTTTGACCTTTTTATATTGGTCCAAAATAAGTGTTCTTTTATATAATTAAGAAAAAATTAATTTTATTTTTTCAAAATTTGTTCTTATTTATATATTCCAACGTGTCAAGGTAACGATTAATTAAGAAAAATTTAGTGATTATATCTTTTTTTCTCTAGGAGTTCGTATTTTCTTAAGGGGTAAGCCAAATGCTAAAAAAAGTCACTTATTATAGACCGAAGGAAGTAATATTAAATTTTAATATTTAAAATACTTGTATAATACTAAACTATTTATTTCAATAATATTTCAAGTGAAATACGTAATAATTTTCTATAAAAGTCTACCCTTTTCTAAGTGACTCTTAGATCCAACAAAAATTTTAACTCGTAAAGGTTCAACCTTTACTAGGGATCTGTATATGTCCTTCTCCCCTGTTAATTTGTCAAAAATTTTCAATCAGAGATTGCCAGATATTAAACTGAAGCGTCGCACAATTGACATAGTGGATTATTCCCATTTCTATGTTTATCAGGAAATATTTGTTCATAAATTAAACTTAATGTTATATGTTGGCTGCTGCTTACCGACAGACATCGGACTGACTAATCCTATTCCTTGAGGTTGAAATATTACGACAAACTTTCAGAAACCACTATGTTTTAGTGGTTGTTAGCTAGTTGTAGCGATCATTTACTATATTACTTCTTATAGTTATATTTTTAGATTTTTTAGGGTGTATTCGATGTATTTAAGCTACTGTATTCATGAATACAGTAGCATTTCTAGGCGTGAAACAGGGGATTACAGCTAGACAAATTTTTGTATTCGAGTGTATTCGACTATATTCATGGCGTGAAACATGGGATTACAGCTGGACATATTATTGTATTCAGCTGTTCACGCGTGAAACAGGGGATTACACTGCTTTTAAACGGAAAATAAATCAATTAACATAATAGACTCCTAATATAACTCAACAAACTCAATTATACCATACAAATTTTGTATTTTCAGTTATAAAAGACACTTCGATGCTAAGCTCCTGACCCAGTTCCCGAGTTGGGGAATTGTACCCGGCATCTAGGCAATGACTGCATCAAATAAAACACCAATAAGAAAGGATGAAAAAATGAAGACAATAAGAAGAATTTAAGATGGAGTTATACTTACGTCTCATATTCCATTTCTCCGAAAATGGCATACTCTCAGCTGGGATCAAGTCCGAAATCTTCACTCGGACAAATCGGCCCATCCAGCCCCGGTCCTTGTCCTCATCTATGCTCGAGAAAGCTGCCTTGGAGGCCTGATGTTGAAGCTTTATTAGTCCCCCTCGATAAAGTCGGGGGCTATATAAGCGTATGAGGTGGTCGAGGGTAAAGGGAAGCCCAACGACTTGGCTCACAAAGAAGCGGAGCAATATCATTATCCTCTAGAAAGAGGGGTGAATTTGACCGAGGGTCACTTCGTACTTCTTGCAAAAGTCTACAATAAGTGTAAACACTAAGAAATCCCTCTACATGGGTAGTAATTGACTCCTCAGGCGAGGGCACCACGTGTTTGTCAACCCAGTTGCAGTCCTCTTTAACTTGGTCGAGAAGTTCACTAGTGATCGTGCATATTGTTGATACCCAATTTTTTCCTATATTTTTATATATGCAAAATACTTTCGAAATAGCATGTACAGACATATATAAGCATGCCACAAAGTTTTGGTATTTTTCCTTTATTTTTTTTACGATTTTAAAACCAATTTATTGTCTATTTTAATATTACAAAATTCAATAATTATTCCCAAACTAGTATTTTTTAGTGAATAATTTATTTCATTCTCATATTTACCCTAAGATATAATTGGGGTAATTTTTGTATATTTTTATACATTTATTTGGTATTTTTTAAGCTAATTGCGTATAATTGTAATTATAGCCTATTTTACGATTAACGGCATTCTATAATTATAAAATCACTTTTAGTATTTTTACATTAATATTTATATGTTATTAATTGGTCCAGTATTAATGGTAAAAAACCCTAGAATTTGGGATTCACTCGAGTTTTGAGATTATTTGTTATGTGATTTGTTTGTTTCTCATCTCTGCACGTGTTGATTTCAAAACCCTAGTCTCTTTGGACCTATTTGAGTTCCTGAAGTTGTTTCCTCTACTGTTCGACTGAGTTTCGAAATCTTTGTGTCAACTTTGTTTCTTCATACGATTCTGACCTCTTTACTTGACCTTTCACATGCTATTCCCTCTTGTCTGAGATGACTACCATGTTCCTATGATCCTCTACTCACTGATTTTCTTTGATTGCATGACTCTCTTCTTTGTCTTAAATCCAGCCTCGCATGCTTAATGTTTATGCACTCTTTATAGGTCAAATTTCCCTCTCAAAATAACCTTGATTGTGGACTGATTTCAAATCTCTTTGTGTAACTTTGATTGCACTCTTGAATTGATTCTTTCCTTTATTGTTTTGATTTCCTTTGTTTCTTGGACTTGTTGAAATATTTTCCTTTCGACCCTGCCTTTCTACTTAAGTTGATTTGATCCCATTACCTTAATTACATTAGTATGGGATTCTTACAGGCCTTTCCTTAATTAAGGTCTAATGAACTTAACCCCTAATACATGTGGTATACTCGTACTGTGCTGAAAATATTTCCTTATTTGCCATGTCCAGCCCTGTGCGATTTCTTTCCTTATTTAACACTTGCATGCTACCGTTTGGCTTAATTGCTTTATTAAAGGAAGTCTTTGATACTGATTTGATTTTAATAAGACACATATTCCTCCAATTATGTCTGAATTACAGTCCTTACCTTATTTCTGCATGTTTCTCACACTATAAATACCTGCTCTTTTATTAACACCCAACAACAACAAAAAACACGAACACTGGAGTCTTTTCTGCACTTACACTCACACACAAAGTATTCTCTCTTGCTGTTTGTGCTGTGGCTTCTTTGCAAGACTTCTGCTCTCTTTTGCTTGTACCTTTCTGAAACTGGTATGCCTTTATTTAAACTTTTGCCTCATCCCTTTGTGTTTATTCTGTAGTCTTATTCTTTTGTGTGGTTTGCTGTTCATGCTTCGTAACTTATGCTAAGAATTTTCCTTTCTTTGCTTCTGTTCTCATATGAATCCCTACCCCTAATCCCCTTTATGTGTTGAGTTGAAACCTTGGCCTGACAGTATCCCAATTACTGCCCAGGCCATGGTTTGACCTTCAATAGGTCCTGACTCTCCAATGTTTGGCTAGTGGGCTGGTCAGGGGTGTTCCATCATTCTATGTTGCTGGGCATGACCACCAGCCTGCCTTGGCATCCCCTAATTCCCTCTATTGCACTTACACTTGTTCCTAGATTCTAAGTTCTGCCCCTCCAATGAGCCTTGCCTTGGGACCTTGAGTTCCCTCTGAACTTGGACATTGGAGGGCTGGCCCTTCCACACCGCACTTTAATTCAGTTCTGTAATGATATCTGGCTGTAAGCATTGCCTGGAGTTCTTGAAACTCCTTTGAACTTTTGACACATTCCAGTTAAGGGAAAGGCCTTGGAACTTGATCCCGGCAGTTGGCTCATGTCATATTGTTAGACCTTGGGTATGAATTAGGTTCCTTGGATGCAGCTTAAAAGCTCTGATGTAATTTTATTTTCTGTTTGATTCATTTGGTCTGTAATAAATTTTGTAATAACTTATGGGGTTTTAGTAAAAAGGGGAGGGCTATTTGTGTATGCATAAGGGTAGATATCCTGCATATAGGAGTTTTTTTTCTTTGAATTTCTGCACTTTCACATATAGAAATCATGCTTATCTCTGCACTTTCATCTATAGAAATCATGCTCCCAAGAATTCTGCACTTTCATATGTAGAAACCATGCTTATAGGAATTTTCCACTTCTATATATATAGAAATCATGCTCATAGGAATTCTGCACTTTCATATATATGTATAGAAATCGTGCTCATAAGAACTCTGCATATCATATAGATATCCTGCTCATAAGAATTCCGCATGTAGGAACCATGTCTTTAAGATTCTGCATTTTTGCATCCATCATTAGGCAAACAGTTGTAGGTCAAAATAATAATCAACTGCATCCTAGATACCATGCTCGTTGGATTTTCTGCACTCTTGCTACGCCTGTAAAAAGTGTTTAAAATTAACAACGCGAGAAAGCATGCCTATAGGAACTATTAACCCAATCTGAATCACTCGCTTTAAGATTAGTCCGTCAGTAGTAACCAAATGCAGAACTCGTATCATTCTGTTAAAACCGGCAACTTTCAGTAATCAGTTCACTTCCTTATTCCTGAAACCTGTAGATACCATCACTTAGGGAAACAAGTAAGTAATTAATTAATTGCACCAGTCTTCGATAAGTTGCAACCAGGCGAGCCTAATGCGAACTTCTTGTCTAAAAATATATAATGAACCAACCTGCCTAACGTTAAGCATAATTTGGACCTAATCAGTATGTGTAAGACGTGCTAAACTACATGATTTCTATGATTAAAGGAGGTTTGTCTGAGCCTTAATTGCTTTTGTGCTCCCATAACTGTCTTATGTGTTTTGCCTGACGCCTTAGTATTTTAACCTTTTGAACCTCTGAAAAGCCAAGCTCCCTCCCTTTAGGATTAGTGGTCTTAAAGCCTCCAGGACTGATAGGTGGGACGGGTAATAGCACGCTGTAGGTAACGATACCATTTCGCGCTTAATACCTTATCGGGGTGGGAAGGGTAGACATGGAGATGATGATCACACGATAACACTACGCGTACGATTGGTTACCGGTGTTGTGTGGATGATCCATGTGATTTATAAACCTAGGACCCCTTTCCCTATGTTACTTTGTTTAATATCAACAAATTCTGTCTTTTCAATCACCCAAAACTCCCCTTTATTTTTTTTACTGCATTATCCCTTTTCCTTCTTTGTTTATAAGTTCCAACATGCTTGTTAGCAACCCTTATGTGTAAATTTATTTGCATACTTGTTTACATTAAAGTCACAACATAGCATGGCCGGGAATCACACTAGTGGATCTCGAGGGGTGCCTAACACCTTCCCCTCGAGATAATTTCTAGCCCTTACCCGAACTCTGGTTTTCCAATTCAAAACCCTTCTTAGTGTCCTAATGCACTCAATCATTAGGTGGCGACTCTTCGATTCCAAAAATCCAATTCCCAAACGGGAATAGAGTTGTCTTCCCGAATGTCGTAAACCCGATTTCGCGAGAAAAAGGGGGCGTCGACAGCATGACGACTCTTCTGGGGATATTCTTTTGGCTTTTACCACTCCATGTTGTATGTGACTTTATTGTCTTCTTTTATTGCTTTGTTTAATGTCTTTATTCAAAACTGACTTGTCTTTTTGTTTTCTTTTTTTCTTTAACGCTTTCATTTACTGTTTTCTTCAATACCATTGTAATTTCCGAGCAATTATTGTAATCATTATGAACGTGAAAATACGTGGAAATTTGTTTCATTTTTGTAATTGCATTTTTCAACATCATATTCCACTCGTGCCAAACAAATACCATAGCAACGCTTGATGAGTGGTTGCGCTCTTCCAATATTATTACCCCCTAAATTTTGGCAAAGGCGTATTTGCGGTAAAACTAGTCGATCAGCGGTGCAGTCGATGGTTTCCGTGCCTTTCCCTCTTGAGTTGTCCGCTCAAGGGTACTGGTCTAGCACCCCATAGAAACCTTATTCTATTTAACTGTTCATGCATCACTGTCAAACCTAGTCGAGTCAGTTATGTTGTCCACATAATGACTCTTTAAGATAACCTTATCCAAAGTCCACTGGGTTCCCCTGGGACCCAAACGGACAACACCATACTCTGTGCATTTATTTGGAGAACTAAATGCTGTTTATGCCAATTATTGATTTTAATAGTCGAGTCCGGCGGGGGTAAGGGACTAACGCTTTGTTTTGCAGAAATGAGGCACGAAGTCCCAGATTCGGCATGGTAACCAATATTCACCCGAGGTTGCTAAGATGGTGNATGACCCGCTGCTCGAGGAAATAGGAGGGTTAGCCGGTATTCCTTGGGAGACTCCGGGTTTGCTCATGCCAGAAAACCGCAAGGGTAAGGGTTTCTTCAAAATGATGGGGTTGAAGAAAAATTCAGATTTGACTTGTTTGAAGGACTCCTATGTTCCTTTCGACTACCTGTACGAGAGGTACGGTCATAGCAAGTCCTACCGCACCTATCCAGACGAATTCACCCTCACCTCATTGGGGCATATCCACAGGAGAGTTTTCGTCTTCATGTTCTGCTTCCTGGGAATGATAGTGTTTCCCATGAAGAAGGCTAGGATCCATACCAGACTAGCCATGGTCACCAAGACACTAATGGAGGGGATTGAAGGGCAACATTTCAGCATAGTGCCCATGATTGTTGCGGAGATCTACCGAGCTTTGGAAAATTGTCAACGAGGGGCCAGTCATTTCGAGGGATACAACTTATTACTCCAACTCTGGCTTATAGAACATCTCCAAAAGGGACGATACTGTCAAGAGCTTCCGCGAAGGTCGTGGAACGATCATATAGCCTTTCACCATCCCAATAGAATGAACTATATGCCTGACATGTTTGCTCGGCCAGGGGATGCTCGAGGATGGGTAGAATTGTTTGAAAACTTGAAAGAAGACAAGGTGCAGTGGATGTTCGAATGGTTCCCCACTGGAGAGTTCATCATCCGCTCTCGGGACGCTCCATTCCTTATACTCATTAGTCTGAGGGGAACTTATCCCTATGTCCCTCTCCAAGTCATGAGGCAGGCAGGTAGGAAGCAAGTCGCAGATGAGTCATTTCAGGGCTGATTTCCAAGACGACGACAGCCCATACAAATGTCAAGCTCAACAAATGTGGAACAGCAAGATCGTCCTGGAGAGGGATTCCCTGGAACCTGACATGTATCATGCCGGCTACACCTCATACTATCCAGAGGAAGATCATACTGGGTTAGGACAGCCCGGGTCTGCTCGAGGTCACAGGGTCATCGACGAAAGGGATGAGATACAGGTTAAGTACAATCAGTTGCGCATAAGGATCAGGGAGTGCGAGAGTGAGCATCAGGAGATTCAGGAGGCTAATCAAAAGTTGATCGAGGAATGGAAGGATATGGCTATCATATCCAACAAGCGCCTGGGGCATTTGGAGCGAGGGTTAGTAGAGCTGGAAGGGAAGTTCATCCGGAGGATCGAGAATTGCCAAAATGCCGAGGGTAATGAAGGAGGACATTTGGCTAGGGCTTATCTGCTGCTGGGATTGCGTGAGCTGGTGACGCTGTTCGATGGAGCCAAAGATGCCGAGTCTGGGGAAGGTCCTTCTGGGACCAAATAGTTAGAAGTTTCTTTTCTTTGAAATGTAAAAGGCCAATGGCCATTAATGACATTTTTACTTTACGCAATTTTAGTGTCGTTTTGGGATTCGTCTTGTTTTTTATCAATAAAATGAGGCATTTAGCATTATAAGTTCTCCAAATCAACTTGTCGCTAGGCCTGCCTCGGGCACAACGAGGTACCCAATTTAGGACACGATTTATATTTTTATACTATGTGTTTAAATACCGCAATATTTTTTCTCAGAATCCGTACTGACTTGCTACCTTTTTTGTTTTTACTTTTATTTTTATTCCCCTCCCTAAAAGGTTAGTTCGTGCATTCTGGCATCGTCAGCTTACTCCACAAGATCTAAGGGCCCTCCACCTCCTCCTCCTCCAAGTCCTATCAAAAGCAAGAACAAAGCAAAGATGGAGAACGTGAACAACATCAGAAAGGACGACTCAGCTGAAAGGGTAGAGGTTCCTCAGGGTGTTCAGGTATCCAAAGAAAGTGCCGCGCAACTCGAACAAAAGTTACTGAAATTTCAAGAAGAATTAGACCAAGTTCGGAACTTGGCAAGTCTGTCATTCTCCCTCACTACTCCAGACATCAACTTTCCCAGTGCTCAACACCCCATACCTCCACAAAACATCCCAAAGCCGCAGAAACAGCCCGCTACTCATTACAACACACATCTCAACAACACTCAACTCCTCATCCCTGAACCATCAAATGATCATCCCCACCACACTCCCATATATGTGGAAACCTTGCCACACTACACCAAACCCATTATAAACACACCAGAGTCTGATGACAAAGACTCTCTCATCAAGAACCTGGCAGCCGAGCTCAAAAAGTTGACTAGCCGGGTCCAGGGCGTCGAAGGAAACAAAGGCATTGAAGGGTTGAATTATGAGGATCTTTGCATCCAGCCGGACGTTGAACTTCCCGAGGGGTACAAACCTCCCAAGTTCGAAATGTTTGACGGCTCAGGGGATCCTAGAGTCCATCTGAGGACATATTGTGATAAACTGGTCGGTGTAGGAAGAGACGAGAAGATTCGCAGAAACTCTTCATGAGAAGTTTGAAAGGCGATGCGCTATCTTGGTACATTAGCCAAGATCCCAAGAAATGGATGAGCTGGGTAGGAATGGCGTCCGATTTCCTGGTCAGTATTATCTTTGAATTTTGAAAAGAGCTCCGATGTTCAAAACCATTCTTTTAGCATTTATTAAAGCATTTCAGTTTTTATAAATCTCGCTCTTATTATCTCTTTTTCTCTGCCATTTACTCTACTTTACACAACATTACTATTACTTATCTTGATGAACCGACGAGTGTGACATGCGACGAGGTAACGCAACAAACGGATATAGACTCAGAAGGGGATGAGATACCAGAAGAGATCGTTAAAGAGGTTGAGGACTTTGAGAATAGACCTAAGTCTAACCTGGACAAAACTGAGGTCGTCAACCTGGGGAATACAGAGAATGTCAAGGAAACGCGCATCAGTGTTCACTTGTCACCGTCAGAAAAGGAAGAGTACACGGAGTTCTTAAAAGAATATGAGGACGTATTTGCCTGGTCATATGATGATATGACCGGTCTCAGTACATCTATTGTAGCTCACAAATTGCCAACAGATCCGACATGTCCTCCGGTAAAACAGAAGCTCAGAAAGTTCAAGCCAGACATGAGTTTGAAAATCAAAGAAGAAGTTACTAAACAAGTCAAAGCCAAGGTCCTCAGAGTAGTGGAGTATCCGACATGGTTAGCCAACATTGTGCCAGTGCCAAAGAAGGACGGGAAGTTCAGAGTATGTGTTGACTACCGGGACCTCATCCGGGCCAGTCTGAAAGACGATTTCCCATTGCCGAACATACACATCCTGATCGACAACTGCGCCAAGCACGAGCTGCAGTCATTTGTCAATTGTTTTGCTGGATATCATCAGATATGGATGGACAAAGAAGACGCGAAAAAGACGGCTTTCATTACGCCGTGGGGAATGTATTGTTACAAGATGATGCCGTTTGGATTAAAGAATGCTGGGGCCACCTACATGAGGGCCATGACTACTATTTTCCATGACATGATACACAAAGAGATCGAGGTGTACGTAGATGATGTCATCATCAAATCCAGGAAAGCCACTGACCATATGGGAGATTTGAGAAAGTTCTTCAACAAATTAAGAAGGTATAACTTGAAACTGGATCCCGCCAAGTGAGCTTTCGTGGTTCCAGCCGAAAAATTGCTTGGGTTCATCGTAAGTCGACGGGGAATAGAACTCGATCCGTCGAAGGTTAAGGCCATTCAGGAATTGCCACCACCAAAGAACAAAAAAGAGGTCATGAGTTTCTTGGGGAGACTCAACTACATCAGCCGGTTCGTAGCCCAGTCCACTGTCATTTGTGAACCAATCTTTAAAATGTTGAAGAAGGATGCCGCCACTAAATGGACCGATGATTGTCAAAAGGCCTTCGACAGAATCAAGGAATACCTGTCAACACCGCCAGTCCTGGTTCCGCCCGAACCAGGTAGACCGCTATTGCTCTACCTTGCAGTACTGGATGGAGCATTTGGTTGTGTTTTGGGACAACATGATGAAACGGGGAGAAAGGAGCAAGCCATCTACTATCTCAGCAAAAAGTTCACCCTGTACGAGGCCCGGTATTCCCTGCTAGAACGCACTTGTTGTGCTCTGACTTGGGTAGCTCAGAAGTTGAGGTATTATTTCTGTGCCTATACCACTTATCTCATATCAAGGATGGATCCGCTGAAGTACATCTTCCAGAAGCCCATGCCCATGGGCAGGCTGGCCAAATGGCAAATTCTGTTGAGTGAGTTCGATATTGTCTACGTGATTCGAAAAGCGATCAAAGGACAAGCACTAGCCTATCACCTTGCCGAAAACCCCGTGGGCGGAGAATACGAGCCTCTAAAGACGTATTTTCCCGATGAGGAGGTTTCTTTCATAGGAGAAGACATTGCGGAATCCTATGATGGCTGGAGAATGTTTTTCGACGGAGCGGCAAACTTTAAAGGAGTGGGCATAGGAGCAGTTCTAGTATTAGAAACAGGTCAGCATTACCCGGTGTCCGCCAAACTCAGGTTCCCGTGCACCAACAACATGGACGAGTACGAAGCCTGCATCTTAGGGCTCAAGCTGGCCATTGATATGAACGTTCAGGAGTTACTAGTGATCGGGGATTCAGACTTGCTCATACATCAGGTCCGAGAAGAGTGGGCAACCAAGAACTCCAAAATACTCCCATACTTGCATCATGTACAAGAGTTGAGGAAGAGGTTTACAAAGACAGAATTCCGGCATGTCCCCAGAGTTCAGAATGAGTTTGCTGACGCATTGGCCACTCTATCATCCATGATTCAGCATCCAGATAAGAACTTCATTGATCCTATCCCGGTAAAAATCCAGGATCAACCTGCCTACTGTGCTCATGTCGAGGAAGAAGCAAACAGAAAGCCATGGTTCCATGACATTAAGAAGTATCTGTCAACAGGAGATTATCCAGAGCTTGCAAACACTACTCAAAAGCGCACACTGCGGAGGTTATCCAATCACTTCTTTCACAGCGGAGGAATCCTATACAGGAGGACTCCCGATTTGGGATTACTAAGGTGTGTCGAGGCAAAGGAAGCATCCAGGTTGTTGGAGGAGGTTCATGCAGGGACCTATGGCCCGCATATGAATGGTTTCATCTTAGCCAAGAAAATACTCCGAGCTGGTTATTTTTGGATGATTATGGAGACGTACTACATCCAATATGTTCGAAAGTGCCATCGCTGCTAGATTCAGGGAAAATATGATAAAGGTGCCTCCCAATGAGCTTAATGCAACAAGCTCGCCATGGCCGTTCGCCGCTTGGGGAATGGATGTCATCGGACCTATCGAGCCTGCCGCATCAAACGGACACAGGTTCATTCTGGTGGCAATTGATTATTTCACCAAATGGGTTGAAGCAGCATCATATAAGGCAGTAACCAAGAAGGTTGTGACAGATTTCGTTCACGACCGTATCATTTGCCGGTTCGGCATCCCAGAGTCAATCATCACTGACAATGGTTCCAATCTCAACAGTGATCTGATGAAAGCAACGTGTGAGACATTTAAGATTAGGCACAAGAATTCTACAGCCTACAGACCTCAGATGAATGGAGCCGTAGAAGCGGCCAATAAGAACATTAAGAAGATACTAAGGAAAATGATAGAGAAACACAAGCAGTGGCATGAAAAGCTATCCTTTGCTTTATTGGGATACCATACCACAGTCCGCACATCAACTGGGGCGACACCCTATATGTTGGTTTACGGTACCGAGGCAGTCGTCCCAGCCAAAGTAGAGATTCCCTCCCTGAGAATTATGCATGAAGCAGAACTTGAAGATGCAGAATGGGTAAAAAGTCGTTACGAGCAATTAGCCCTTATAGACGGAAAAAGACTGAATGCAGTTTGCCACGTTCAGCTTTATCATAATAGAATGACCAGAGCCTTCAACAAGAGAGTCATACCAAGACAGTTCGCGCCAGGGCAGTTAGTACTGAAAAAGATTTTTCCGCATCAAGATGAAGCCAAAGGGAAATTCTCTCCCAACTGGCAAGGTCCGTACATGGTTCACCGGGTTCTAACGGGGGAGCCCTCATACTCGCAGAAATGGATGGAGAAGTTTGGCCAAAGCCAATTAATTCAGACGCAATCAAACGCTACTATGTGTAACCATTATGATTCCTTTATGATGTAATTTGAACTACGTCTGACCTGATTCCTGTTTAAGAGGGGATACGTAGGCAGCCTTATGGGTTCGGTCACAATTCAATAAAATTTTCATCCCCCCCCCCCCCCAACATTGGAAACTGGGGCAGAATTTTGAGGAGGACCCTCAAAATTCCGAAGTTGACCTTCGCCAATCATCACGCGCAGCCGTCAGAAGCACCAGCCCAGTAAACTGGGGCAGAATTTTGAGGAGGACCCTCAAAATTCCGGAGCAAAAGAGGTTGCAATATCTTGAACCGTGTCGCAATCATCGGTTCATCTAAAACCATTTTACCTTTATGTATTTACATCATGTTTTATTTTACTAAATCATGCATGGCTACCGTCAAAATAGCTTTGTTTAGCAACGCTACCCCAAATGAAAGCAAGAGCCGAGTAGGACAAGCGAAGTCCACGGGAAGACGAACTAACCTTCCCCCTGACAAAACTCACAATCTTTCTTTGAACGCAGGCACCCCAAAAACATAGAATCATCGGATACGATTACAAACTCACACTTTTCAGGAATACAATTCTCAAGATCATCGCCCATTTGCAAGTGCTATCCGCGCACGACATTCCCAGCAGCCCCAATGACAATCAACTATCAGCTATCATCTATCAGCTAAGAGATTTCGTTACTCCTCACTTTTATTTTTCGTATTGCATAAGGCTACCTTTCTGCCTTCCGAGACTAAGCACTGTCTCCATCCTGCATTTCCTTGCATTGCATAAGGCTACCTTTCTGCCTTCCGAGACTAAGCACTGTCTCCATCTGCATTTTCTCTGCATTGCATAAGGCTACCTTTCTGCCTTCCGAGACTAAGCACTGTCTCCATCTGCATTTTTTCTGCATTGCATAAGGCTACCTTTCTGCCTTCCGAGACTAAGCGCTGTCTCTATCTGCATTTTCTCTACATTGCATAAGGCTACCTTTCTGCCTTCCGAGACTAAGCACTGTCTCCATCTGGCCACCAAAGCCATGGGGATCTCAGGCCCACCCCCCGGTGCTCTTATACACTGGTTTTCTGAAGATTCAAGGCCTGACCTTGAAGATCTCTACCCAGATCTCCTTCGATTCAGGGTTCCATGGTCGTCTCCGGCTCTAGTCCAGCATATCGTGGACGTTCGAGCCTGAGTCTAACTTTTCCGGCTTAGATCCACGAGTTTTCCAGGCCTTTCTCACTTCTAGGTTTCTTCTGAAACCCCAACCTTTCGAGGTTCTTCTAATTTCTCTAGATCTGTCCTAGATTTGTGTTTATCTTGGGGTCTCAAACGTTTTCTCAAAAGTTTCTTTCAAAACTTGCTTGTTAACCTTTTCATCTTCCCCGATTTAGGGTTTCTTTGATCTTTTTAACATGCTCTACTGTGATTCTTATATGTTTCTTCTACTATGTTTCTTCTATGATCCTTATGTGCTTCTTCTACTGTGTTTCTTCTACCTTGTTCTTACGAGTTCTTCTACTGTATTTTTTTGCATGATTGTTCTTTATTATGTTTTTCTTCTACTGGGAAATACGTGTTCCTTAATGATTTCTGCACTTATTCCGTTAATATTTTCTTTTTTCTTGACTTACTTGTCTTCATCTCTAGACTCGATTAATGGTAAAAAACCCTAGAATTTGGGGTTCACTCGAGTTTTGAGATTATTTGTTATGTGATTTGTTTGTTTCTTATCTCTGCACGTGTTGATTTCAAAACCCTAGTCTCTTTGGACCTATTTGAGTTCCTGAAGTTGTTTCCTCTATTGTTCGACTGAGTTTCGAAATCTTTGTGTCAAATTTGTTTCTTTATACGATTCTGACCTCTTTACTTGACCTTTCGCATGCTATTCCCTCTTCTCTGAGATGACTACCATGTTCATATGGTCCTCTACTCACTGATTTTCTTTGGTTGCATGACACTCTTCTTTGTCTTAAATCCAGCCTTGCATGCTTAATGTTTATGCACTCTTTATAGGTCAAATTTCCCTCTCAAAATAACCTTGATTGTGGACTGATTTCAAATCTCTTTGTGTAAATCTGATTGCACTCTTGAATTGATTCTTTCCTTTGTTGTTTTGATTTCCTTTGTTTCTTGGACTTGTTGAAATATTTTCCTTTCGACCCTGCCTTTCTACTTAAGTTGATTTGATCCCATTACCTTAATTACATTAGTATGAGATTCTTACAGGCCTTTCCTTAATTAAGGTCCAATGAACTTAACCCCTAATACATGTGGTATACTCGTACTGTGGTGAAAATATTTCCTTATTTGTCATGTCCACCCCTGCGTGATTTCTTTCCTTATTTAACACTTGCACGCTACCGTTTGGCTTAATTGCTTTATTAAAGGAAGTCTTTGATACTGATTTGATTTTTAATAAGACACATATTCCTCCAATTATGTCTGAATTATAGTCCTTACCTTATTTTTGCGTGTTTCTCACACTATAAATACCTGCTCTTTTATTAACACCCAACACAATAAAAACACGAACACTGGAGTCTTTTCTACACTCACACTCACACACAAAGTATTCTCTCTTGCTGTTTGTGCTGTGGCTTCTTTGCAAGACTTCTGCTCTCTTTTGCTTGTCTCTTTCTGAAACTGGTATGCCTTTATTTAAACTTTTGCCTCATCCCTATGTGTTTATTCTGTAGTCTCATTCTTTAGTGTGGTTTGTTGTTCATGCTTCGTAACTTATGCTAAGTATTTTTATTTTCTTTGCTTCTGTTCTCATATGAATCCCTACCCCTAATCCCCTTTATGTGTCGAGTTGAAACCTTGGCCTGACAGTATCCCAATTACTGCCCAGGCCATAGTTTGACCTTCAATAGATCCTGACTCTCCAATGTTTGGCTAGTGGGCTGGACAGGGGTGTGCTACCATTCTATGTTGCTGGGCATTACCACCAGCCTGCCTTAGCATCCCTTAATCCCCTCTATTGCACTTACACTTGTTCCTAGATTCTAAGTTCTGCCCCCCTCCAATGAGCCTTGCCTTGGGACCTTGGGTTCCCTCTGAACTTGGACATTGGAGGGCTGGCCCTTCCACACCGCACTTTAATTCAGTTCTGTAATGATATCTGGGTGTAAACATTGCCCGGAGTTCTTGAAACTCCTTGGAACTTTGACACATTCCAGATAAGGGAAAGGTCTTGGAACTTGATCCCGGCAGTTGGCTCATATCATATTGTTAGACCTTGGGTCTGAATTAGGTTCCTTGGATGCAGCTTAAAAGCTCTGATGTAATTATATTTTCTGTTTGATTCATTTGGTCTGTAATAAATTTTGTAATAACTTATGGGGTTTTAGTAAAAAGGGGAAGGTTATCTGTGTGTGCATAAGGGTAGATATCCTGCCTATAGGAGTTTTTTTTTCTTTGAATTTCTGCCCTTTCACATATAGAAATCATGCTTATCTCTGCACTTTCATATATAGAAATTGTGCTCATAAGAACTCTGCATATCATATAGATATCTTGCTCATAAGAATTCCGCATGTAGGAACCATGTCTTTAAGATTCTGCATTTTTGCATCCATCATTAGGCAAACAGTTCTACGTCAAAATAACAATCAACTGCATCCTAGATACCATGCTCGTAGGATTTTCTGCACTCTTGTTACGCCTGTAAAAAGTGTTTAAAATTAACAACGCTAGAAAGCATGCCTATAGGAACTATTAACCCAATCTGAATCACTCGTTTTAAGATTAGTCCGTTAGAAGTAACCAAATGCAGAACTCGTATCATTCTGTTAAAACCGGCAACTTTCAGTAATCAGTTCACTTCCTTATTCCTGAAACCAGTAGATACCATCACTTAGGGAAACAAGTAAGTAGTTAATTAATTGCACCAGTCTTCAATAAGTTGCATACAGGCGAGCCTAATGCGAACTTCTTGTCTAAAAATATGTAATGAACCAACCTGCCTAACGATAAGCATAATTTGGACCTAATCAGTATGTGTAAGACGTGCTAAACTACATGATTTCTGTGATTATAGAAGGTTTGTCTGAGCCTTAATTGTTTTTGTGCTCCCATAACTGTCTTATGTGTTTTGCCTGACGCCTTAGTATTTTAACCTTTTGAACCTCTAAAAAGCCAAGCTCCCTCCCTTTTGTATTAGTGGTCTTAAAGCCTCCAGGACTGATAGGTGGGACGGGTAATAGCACGCTGTAAGTAACGACACCATTTCGCGCTTAATACCTTATCGGGGTTGGAAGGGTAGACATGGAGATGATGATCACACGATAACACTACGTGTATGATTGGTTACAGGTGTTGTATGGATGATCCATGTGATTAATAAACCTAGGACCCCTTGCCCTATGTTACTTTGTTTAATATCAACAAATTCTGTCTTTTCAATCACCCAAAACTCCCCTTTATTTTTTTTACTACATTATCCATTTTCCTTCTTTGTTTATAAGTTCCAACATGCTTGTTAGCAACCCTTATGTGTAAATTCATTTGCATACTTGTTTACATTAAAGTCACAACATAGCATGGCCAGGAACCACACTAGTGGATCTTGAGGGGTGCCTAACACCTTCCCCTCGAGATAATTTCTAGCCCTTACCTGAACTCTGGTTTTCCAATTCAAAACCCTTATTAGTGTCCTAATGCACTTAATCATTAGGTGGCGACTCTTCAATTCCAAAAACCCAATTCCCAAACGGGAATAGAGTTGTCTTCCCGAATGTCGTAAACCCGATTTCGCGAGAAAAAGGGGGCGTCGACAAACCCTGTGGATGGAGAATACGAGCCTCTGAAGACGTATTTTCCTGATGAGGAGGTATCCTTCATAGGAGAGGACACTGCACATTCCTATGACGGTTGGAGGATGTTTTTCGACGGAGCAGCAAATTTCAAGGGAGTTGGCATAGGAGCAGTCCTAGTATCAGAAACCGGCCAGCATTATCCGGTATCCGCCAAGCTCAGGTTCCCATGCACCAACAATATGGCCGAGTATGAAGCTTGCATCTTGGGGCTCAAGATGGCCATTGACATGAACGTCCAAGAGTTGCTAGTGATTTGAGATTCGGATTTGCTTATACATCAGGTCCGAGAAGAATGGGCGACCAAGAACTCCAAGATACTCCCATGTTTGCATCATGTATAGGAGTTGAGAAAGAGGTTCATAAAGACAGAGTTCCGGCATGTTCCCAGAGTCCAGAATGAGTTTGTCGATGCATTGGCCACTCTATCATCCATGATTCAGCATCCAGATAAGAACTTCATAGACCCTATTCCAGTAAAGATTCATGATCAGCCAGCTTACTGTGCTCATGTCGAGGAAGAAGCATATGGAAAGCCTTGGTTTCACGACATCAAGGAATTTTTGGCCGAAGGAAAATATCTAGAGCTTGCAAATGCTATTTAGAAGCGCACTCTGCGAAGATTGTCCAACAATTTCTTCCACAGCAGAGGAATCCTGTATAGGAGAACTCCGGATTTGGGTTTGCTAAGGTGTGTTGACGCAAAGGAAGCATCCAAACTGCTAGAGGAAATTCATGCTGGGACCTTTGGTCCACATATGAACGGTTTTGTCTTAGCCAAGAAGATATTCCGGGCAGCTTATTTCTGGATGACTATGGAAACAGACTGCATCCAGTATGTGCGAAAGTGCCACCGCTGTTAGATCCATGCAGACATGATAAAAGTGCCTCCGAATGAGCTTAATGCAACAAGCTCGCCATGGCCGTTCGCCGCATGGGGAATGGATGTTATCGGACCAATCGAATCGGCCACATCAAATGGGCACAGGTTTATCCTAGTAGCAATTGATTATTTCACTAAATGGGTTGAAGCAGCATCTTATAGGGCAGTGACCAAGAAAATTGTGGCAGACTTTGTCCGTGATCGTATCATTTGTCGATTCGGGATCCCAGAATCAGTCATTACTGACAACAGTTCCAACCTCAACAGTGATTTGATGAAAGCATGAGAAGCTGTCATTTGCTTTGTTAGGGTATCGCACCACAGTCCGCACATCGACTGGTGCAACTCCCTATATGCTAGTTTATGGTACGGAAGCGGTCATCCCCGCCGAGGTAGAAAATCCATCCCTAGGAATCATACAGGAAGCAAAAATCGACGATGCAGAATGGGTAAAGAGTCGTTACGAACAGTTAGCTCTCATAGATGGAAAGAGAATGAACGCGGTTTGCCATGGTCAACTTTACCAGAACAGAATGACCAGAGCCTTCAACAAGAGAGTCAGACCAAGACGGTTTACACCAGGGCATCTGGTGTTGAAGAAGATTTTTCCACATCAAGATGAAGCCAAAGGGAAGTTCTTCCCTAACTGGCAAGGTCCATACATGGTTCATCGGGTTCTGACAGCAGGAGCCCTCATACTTGCAGAAATGGACGGAGAAGTTTGGCCAAAACCAATAAATTCAGATGCAGTCAAGCGATACTATGTGTAACCATTTATGATTTCCTTATGTAATTTGAACTACGTCTGACCTGATTCCTGTTTAAGAGGGGATACGTAGGCAGCCTTATGGGTTCGGTCACAATTCAATAAAATTTTCATTTCCCCCGCAATTGGAAAGTGGGGCAGAATTTTGAGGAGGACCCTCAAAATTCCAAAGTAACTTCAGTCGATCATTGCAAGCAGCTGTCAGAAGCATCAACCCACTAAACTGGGGCAGAATTTTGAGGAGTGCCCTCAAAATTCCGTAGCAAGAAAGGTCCCAATGTTTCGAACCACGTTGCGGTCGTTGTTTCATCTAAAGCTTTTTAAAAAAAAATATACATATATCATACCTTTAACAAAACTCATGCATGCCTATTATCGAAATTGATTTGTTTGACAACGCTGCCCTGAGGGTACCTACAGTATCACCATAAACAGAGCCGAGCCGGTCAAGCAAAGCCAGCGGGAACACGAACTAACCTTTCCCCTTTATAAAACTCACGATTTTTCTTTGGGTGCAGGCACCCCAAGTCACAAATCAGCAAATCCATTTACACACTCGTACTTTCAGGAATACAACTCCCGAAATTATCACTCCACAACCACTATCCATACACAATATCCCCAGCATTCGCAATATCATAATCAGCTACCAGCTATCAGCTCAGAATTTTTATTGCTACTCACCTTTCATCTCTTGCATAAGGCTACCATTCTGCCTTCCGAGGTTAAGCTCTGCCTCCATCTGCATTTTCCGCATTGTATAAGGCTACCATTCTACCTTCCGAGACTAAGCTCTGTCTCCATCTGCATTTCCTGCACTGCATAAGGCTACCATTCTGCCTTTCGAGGTTAAGCTCTACCTCCATCTGCATTTCCTGCATTGCATAAGGCTACCATTCTGCCTTCCGAGACTAAGCTCTGTCTCCATCTGCATTGCATAAGGCTACCATTCTGCCTTCCGAGACTAAGCACTGTCTCCATCTGCATCTACATGGCTGAAAGATCGCCACTTTATTTACGATTGCATGGCTGAAAGTTCGCCACCTTATTTACACTTGCATGGCTGAAAGATCGCCGCGTTATTTACACTTGCATCGGCTAAAAGATCGCCATTTATATTTACACTTTACATCGGCTAAAACATCGCCACTTATATTTACACTTTACATCGGCTGAAATATCGCAATCTTATTTAAGTCTTGCATCGGCTGAATGATCACCATTTATATTTACACTTTACATCGGCTGAAATATCGCCATTTTATTAAAACTTGCATCGGCTGAAAGATCGCCAAATCCTGCATTTCATGGGCTGAAAGATCGCCAAAATCATCCGAAGGCGTCATCTAGCAGAGGCACCATTTTCATAGCCCGAGAACATCATGCCATGGCCTGAGGACCCCACATTTATCTCTGCATCACATTATTCAAAGGCATCATGGTTTGGAGGCATCATTCTCATAGCCCGAGAACATCATTTCATAGCCTGCGAATCCTTTATTATATGTTTCATGGCCCAGGACACCATGGTCCGAGGACGCCATCCGAACCGTCCAAAGACAGCATTCATGGTCCAACGGAAACTTGTATCATGTTTAAATTTATGCACAACATATGCGCTCGTGTTTTATTTGCAGGTAAACCGGCTAGCAACGGCCGTCTCAGCAGGAGCGATCCCGCTCCAGTTTCCGCAGCCCTGTTAAACTCATAGCAATGCTACCCCAATCCGAACACCGCGTCCGCTTTTCGAAAATCTCCATCGGCATATTCCACCTATGGATCCTGAACTACATACTGCCTGATTCCTGTAAAACCAAGGATATGTAGGCGGCTCAGGAACCCGAGCTCGGTCAAAATTCTATAAATCGTTCGTTCGGTCAAAATTGGCCATCATATCTTTACCCGATAACTCTTTCATCCTTCCCGGGTAAAGAGGGGCAGCTGTTGATACCCAATTTTTCCCTATGTATTTTATATACAAAATACTTTCAAAATAGCATGTACATGCATATATAAGCATGCCCAAGAGTTTTGGTATTTTTTTCATAATTTTAAAAGATTTTAAAACCAATTTATTGTCTATTTTATTAGTGCAAAATCCAATAATTATTCCCAGGATTGGTGAATAATTTATTTTTATCCTCATATTTGCACCAAAATATAATTAAGGTAATTTTTGCATATTTTTACAAATTGATTTGGTATTTTTTAAAGCTAAATTGCATATAATTGCAATTATAGCCTATTTTACGATTAATAGTACTCCCTCCGTTCCAATTTATATGAACCTATTTGACTGGGCACGGAGTTTAAGGAAAATGAACCTATTTGAATAATTGAGCATATATTAATGGATTTGCGTGATTATTTGTTAGTTTTGGACCATTTAGCATCGATTCGAGTCTTCGAAAGGGCATGGGATGTCGGTTATGGATCTTCGGGGCGAGGTGAGTCTCCTTTCTAACCTTGTAAGAGGGAATTGTCCCCATAGGTGAGTTAATTGGTTATGTGCTCCTATTTGTGGGGGCTACGTATGCACGAGGTGACGAGAGTCCGTGCGTAGCTACTATTATGCTATTGTCCGGGTAGTTTAGGACCCAAAAGCATGCTATACTTGGATTATTTGTAAACTTGTTGACAGCTTGAATTGCTTAAATCACATCGAATTAGTAAATGAATTTCTAAAAGGATTAACCTTCAATTTCCTTAAATTGGTTAAAAGAGAATTGGCCTTTATTTGAATAAATATTTCCCGACAAATTCTTAATAGGCTATTTGAGCATGTAATCCTGTGTGTACCTGCGTCGCATGCATGATTCGCGAGCAGAGTGTTTGTTTATTTTATGTTGACCACGTCGCAGGGATAGTTCGCGAGCGGGGTAATAGATGCATCTATGGTTCGAGCCGTTCGACCCTCGGCAGTGCACAGTTTATATTTCAGTTGGATCGGGCCGTACGTCCTCGGCATGATTTGCGCATGCTTGTATTGCTTGCCTTGTATTGAAGTTGTTGTTGCCTCTTCCTGGCTTAAGAATATATGTATAAATGATGATAAGGAACTTGGAAATTTTCTATAACAGAAAGAATTGTTTATTCACTTCAACCTATTGAATTATAATCATGTTGTAAAAATCCACGATTTAATATATTATGAATATAACATTATTGGACCACTAGTAAGTGTCGAAGTCGATCTCTCGTCTCTACTTCTTCGAGATTAGACGTGATGCTCATTGGGTACACGTTGTTTTCGTACTCATACTACACTTCTGTGCATTTTTGTTACACAGGTATATGTAACTCGAGTGGCCTACTAGGCATAGCAGCATGGTTGATACGGAGACTTAGGTGAGCTGCACTTCTCGAGGCGACCCGCAGACAGCAGAGTCTCTTTCAGTTATCTATATTTATTTCATTTCCAATATTGTATTCTGGACGGTTGTTGGATTATATTATTTCTTGAAAATTGCTCATGCACTTGTGACACCGGGTTCTGGGATGATTATTGAGTATCTTGTATTTACTTCCAAACACTCTTTTATTTACATTGCACAGATTTGTCTTTTACCAGTAAAATGTAAGGAAAAATCTTGGTTTTCAAAATTGTTAAAATTGAAATTTAATTAAGTATTTTAGTTGGCTTGCCTAACAGCGGTGTCCGGCGCCACCACGACCCTTAGTGGATTTTGGGTCGTGACAGCTCATTTAGGAGATGACGTAGGCGTTTCTTGCTTGATCATAGATGTGCTTGTCACTTAAAAATAAAATTTTCCGTTGCTAGCCCCTTTGAGCCTATAGACTTTTTTTTGACACTCACATTACAAGTCGTACCCCTATTTTGTTCTTTATTGAAGATAGTTGAAACTTTACCTCCTAAGGCAAATAGTCGCTAAAAGAAGTAAGGTGAGAGATTGGAGAGTAGCTTTCGAGTGGAACCTTGAAGGGCCCTTAAGGTGCACAAAAGTTGTGAAAAAAATGTCACTAGTCGATGAACCTTAATTTATGTAGTGTGTGTAAAAAAAAACGAGAAAATGAAAAAAGAAATTGCAAGAAGGAAAGAATAGCTCAAATAATGTAAAAAAACACACACCTCCTAATCTTACTAATGCGTGCTAGTGGGAATTTAGAAGTGCTTAATTGAGAAAAAAAAGGGCTATGTTGTATATGGTTTGTGGCGAGTAAATTAATTGAGAAGAATATGTACTCGATTTTAATATTCTACCGAAACTAGAAAATTAAATAATGTAGTAAACGCTAAAGTTTTATGTCTTTCTTTCCCGGCCAGATAGTTAACGTGGGTTTAAGTAACAATTTTAATATTCTCCCGTTTGTTTTTGTTTTTCCTTCTGTGTTGTAATATCAAAGCACAGCAAAATTTTTAATAAAAAAAACAATATAAATTCAAACATTCACCCTTCAGTTTTTTAAAAACAATATTTATGCATTCAAAGTTTAAATGCATAAATATGTTATGACTCAAAATTTTTGTAATTATATATGCCTAAAATATATTGAAATAGCTAAAGGAAAAAACAAAGTACTCCTATGATTGCTAACAGCAACGGTACATGTGTCTCTTTCCCGGCCAGATACTTAACGTGAGTTTAAATAACAATTTTAATATTCTCACGTGAGTTTGTTTTTGCTTTTCCTCTCGTACGCAAGGTACGTACTCCTCAAAGTTATTCTGCTTTTATATATATATATATATATATATATATATATATATATATATATATATATATATATATATACTTCCTGAGTTGTATGAGAAACAGACTCATCCATATATATCCCTCTTCAAGTAGATTAATTCTGATAAATAAAATGCCGATGGATTGGCGGTTGTACGAAGCTGCTAAAGAAGGTGACATGAAAGTTCTGGAAGAATACAAGAGCCGGTTCGCCACCCAATTAACTCCTTACAACAACACTGTCCTCCATATTGCAGCTCAATATAATGGTTTCTATGGGAATAATTACTCAGATTTTCTTGCTATAGCCGGTCCTGAGTTATTTTCCATCTTGAACTCTAATGGAGATACTTTTATTCATATGGCTGCGAGGAAAAGCAACAGAGGTCTCATCAAGGCCTTTATCAACTACATGAAAAATTATGGAGGGCTCATTGATATAGAAGCTGGCATTCCAGAAACCAGAGAGTTTTTGAGGATTACTAACAACTACGGAAATACGGCCTTGCACGAAGCTGTAATGCAGAGGCGTGGTTGCAGTGTGGTAGAATTGTTGGTCAAAGAAGATCCTGACTACTCATATCCGCCTAACAATGCTCAGAAGACTCCACTGTATCTAGCTGTGGAGAAAGCAAATAGAAATGCAGTGGAACACATCTTGAACAACTCCACTTCACTATCTTATGGTGGCCCCTATGGCACAACTGTGCTACATGCAGCTGCAATGAATAATACTGCACGTATCTCCCTTTCCTCATGACTTTGCATTATTTTTACCAACATTAGTAACTAACAATAGGCAAAATGACCTTGGGGTGGCCCAGTTGGTTTGGAGAGCGGTCATCCATACAGATGACTTGAGTTCGATCCCTCTCAATACTTTCTAGGTCGAGCCTTTCGCACATGGCTAGCCTAGTGTAGTTTACATCCCCTTGTAGTCTGTATGCTATTACGCAGTGCGGAATTTACTCAGTGCGCACAGAGTGCTCACCCGAAGGGAAATTGTAGTGGCTGTGAGTTTTTTTAGGATTCCAAAAAAAAAAATATAGGCAAAAAGACCTCTTTGTAACTCTTTTCTAACCTCTCTAGCTCAGATCTACCCCAGTTCGAACACTAGATCCCCTTATGGATTCCTCCCCCCACTTTCCCCTTAAAATCAAGGTCTGAATGTCATCATAGAGGATATTGTCTTTGTAGGTCAGGAAGATCAATACAAGTTCTCCAACAAAGAGTATATAATTTATATGATCCTTATTTGCATGGAATTCATAAATTGTTATTAACCTTGGCAAAGAGGAGGGATGACATTTTTCTTGAGAATTGAAATATATACTTGACTTTCTCTTTTCTGATATTTTATACTTCTTTTGTCTCAATTTATTTTGCTGATGTCAAGTCGATATTAAAAACATTGGTGATGTCTACAATAAATTAAAAAGAAAAAGAAAGCATAGATAAAGAAATTGTTTCTCTTCTAAATATTTTATAACTATATTTTTACCCCATTTTTCACATTTATTATAGTGATGCACTTACTAACTAGGATATTTTTATTTTTTTTTTGGGTAGTATGCATGGAAATGATACTAAGAAAAGAACCAAGTCTAACAAAGCAAGCAGATGATTTTGGGTGGAATCCTCTCCATTTCGCGGCGTATGTAGGGTTTAAACTACCAGTGATTACATTATTAATGGAAGATAAACATATGGCTTATGGATCTATTAAAGAAGAAAATATAACACCTTTGCATTTAGCGGTCATCAATAATAAAATACAGGCCGTGGAAGAGTTTATAGAGCAGTGTCCAGATTCCTTGGACGCAGTCACTAGCCAAGGCCAAAATGTTCTTCACATTGCATACGCAAAGGAGCATTGGAAAATGATAACATTATTCCAACAGCAACACTGGGACAATAACATCTTTGTGCAAAGAGACGCTGACGGAAACATGCCCCACGAGGTTACAGGGAACGTGTCGTTTCAGTCTGATCACCCTTGCTGGGAAGAATTAGATCGTAACAATATCAGATGGGTAAATATTTGTTTATACGATGCAAGTTTCTTTTTGGTCTTTTTTCCTATTAAAAACACTTTATGAGTTAGTTTTACAATACAAAAATGGCATAGTTTTTTTTAAATCAAAATTGAGATATACTTAAGATTTGAGATAAAATAATTAGAGATTTTTAACTCTATTTTCAGAAAGAATTACATAAGAAGTGGTTCAAAGGACGCATGGAAGTATGGAAAGAAAGAGCAAATACACATTTGATAGTTGTTACACTTATATTAACGGTTTCTTTTGCGGCTGGCTTCACAATTCCTGGTGGTTACGATGATGATGGTCCAAATAAAGGCATGGCAATCCTATCCAAGAAAACAGCGTTCAAAGCATTCGCAGTAACAGATACCATTGCCGTGATATCTTCCACAGCTGCTGTTTTTCTGCATTACCTTGCAACTTACGAGGAAGAGAACAAAAGGTTGAGTCGTTATGTAGCTGCTGGCGTCCTTGCCTTGGTTGCCATGCTAGCAATGATGATAGCGTTTATGACTGGCTTGTACGTTGTGCTATCTTCTACAAGTCTAGCTATATTTATCTGTGTCATTTGCTCTGTATCGATTGCCCTCTTTATATTTGTTTTGGGTAAGAGTTTTTATAATTCATTTCAAAAGAAAAGGAAGAAATATTAATCACTGAAACCTAATGAGTTCTTGTCAAGAAAGTTCGTTTCTTTAGTTTCAAGTTTTTTAGCTGTTTGATTTTTTGTGAAAGCATTATGTCTATCTTCCTTGGTTTATCTAGATCCAAACGAAAATTGCTTCTACCATTCTTTCCTCTCTGGCTTAACTAGTTTGCTAATTGCTTGACATAAAGTTTTATTTGACCACTTTACTATTTATCAAGCTCCGGCCTGAAAGCAAGAAGCAAGGGTGTAATCAATTGCGCACAAAAGCCATTGTGCCTTTGTGCATCCATTTTCTAGCTTGTTAGCGCTGTTTTTTTATTTGTATCTAGCGGGCTTATAGTGTCTGAGTTATTTTCAAGTTATGCCAGCGTAGGCTCAGCGTAGCATCATGGTAACGTTAGTTATGCTACTTAACATTCTTTATATTGAGATAGTTTAAAAATTAGTTATGCTACTTAACATTCAGAGTTGTTTGCAAGTCATGTTAGTGCAAGCGCTCAGTGTAGCATCATGGTAGCGTTAGTTATGCTATTAACCTAACATTTTCTATATTGAGATAATTTAAAGATTTGCCTAAACTGCATCATTCATCAAGGATAGCAAACCAAAGATTTTCCATAACCTTCATATTCGCAATCCCAAAGCCCCTTCAATGCTAACAAGTAAACCAGAATGAGTAAGAAATCTTCCAAGCAGAGAGTACTCTCAAGTAAACATTGAGAAATTTGATGATAAATGTAACACTACTCAAGTATAAAAAGGCAACCCGACGCACTAAGCTCCAGTTATGTACGGGGTCCGGGGAAGGGCCGGACCACAAGGGTCTATTGTACGCAACCTTACCCTATATTTCTACAAAATGTTATTTTCACGGCTCGACGCCGTGACCTCCTGGTCACATGGCAGCAACTTTACCAATTACGCCAAGGCTCCCATTTTGATTGAGTATGTGGATTAGGAAAGAAATAAACTCTTGAAACTTGTAATTATAAACATGTCATAGTATTTGTGTGCTTACTAGTCTTATTGTACGCGCGTTGCGTGTGTACCCATATCTCATTGAGTAATTTTTTATATTCTATTGATTTTAAGTTTAAGTTATGTAATAAAAGTATAAGTTTACAAAATTAATGAATGTTGATCCTAAACTTAGCAATGAAGAACTCACCCCATAAAACTGCTCAACTAATAGTTAAAAAGTTGTAAACTTTTTAGTATTTAATTATATGCAAAATACTATGATGAGATTATCACGTACCAATGACCTAGGATATGCGCGTTGCGCGTGTACTTTATCTCAATGAGTATAAAATTTTAAAAATCACACAAATATTATTAAACTATGTAATTTAGTTACAAATACTAAATTTTAAAAAAGCACAAGCTCTTGAAAATAATTAATATTGATCATATTTAGCCAACTTAAGAAGATAAAAAGCTATGTCATACAAAAGTATCTAATGCGTTATTATAACTTCAACATGTGAGTTGTGCTTTTTCTTTATGTAGAATAATATATTGACTTATGCTTAAATATCATGCAACAATACTATGTTCTTTATGGCCTTAAAAAATAAATTCTATTTGCTCAAGTACCTAATATGACTCTCATCTTATTCATTGTGATGAGCCGATAGGTCATCTTTAATTTTAAACATTCATTTATGTGTTCTGAGACCTCGAATAGCACCATTCAGTATTTTTCGACTTGCGTGCGCAGACCGTATCTTTTTTTGGAAAATTTTTATGTGAAAAATTGATAAAAATGTGAAATAGTGCTTCAAAACTCATTTGAGTTGACTTCGGTCAATGTTTTGAGCAAACGGGCCCGAATCAGTGTTCTGACGGCCCCGGTAGGTCCGTATCGTAATTTGAGACTTGGGTGTATGCCCGGAATCGAATTCGGAAGTCCCTAGCTCGAATTATCGCCATTTGACGAAAACTAGAAATCAAAAAGTTAAAGATTTCCAAAGTTTGACCGTAAATTTGACTTTATTGATATCAGACTCGGATTGAGATTTTCGAGAGGTGGAATAGCTTCGTTATGTCATTTGGGACTTACCTACAAAATTTGAGGTTATTGCGAATTGATTTGATATATTTCGGCGCAAGTTACAGAATTGAATATTTCATAAACTCATATGTCCTTATTATGTTACGGGACTTGTTGGAATATTCGGACGATGTCCCGAGGGCTCGGATGAGTTTCGAACGAGTTTCAGATCATTTTTGGTCGAAATTGCAAGTCTTGTTCTGGTGTCTCGCATCTGTGCATTTTGGAGTGCAGATGCGGAGCCGCTTCTGCGAAGACAGTGTCGCTTCTGCGACCTTGAGGCCAGGGAAGAAGCTTCGCTTCTGCGAAGCTTGGAGCGCAGGTGCGATGCCTACTTGTATGGTGCAATGATCGCAAATGCGCAACTCGTCGCTCATGCGGCTTCATCAGCGCTTCTGCACAGTCACGAATGCGACTGGAATTCCGCAGATGCGGAATATGTCCTGGCAAGCTGGCTTCGCAAATGCGAGTTCGTAGATCTAAAATTCTTGTCGGCAAAAGATAAATTCTGGACAGAATGCATAAATTTGGGAGTTCGATATTTTTGGTCATTTTTGAGTTTTAAGTCTCGGATTTAGGCGATTTTAGAGGGATTTTTCACGAGTTCGAACTAGGTAAGTGTTCCTTATCCTAAATTGATTATACTTCTTGATTCCATGCCTATTTACATCATTAATTAGTGAATTTATGCAACGACCGGGCCGGTCGTTTCATGAGTTACCGCTCTGTTTCCCCCATTTCTGCTTCTTATTGCTTTGTTTATTTGTGTTATATGGTATCGGGTTAGTCGGTTCGAATCCAGAATGGTTTTGGTAAGGTTGGAGACACTTAGTCTCTAAAGTTATGAGTTGGAAAGTCAACTGGAAGTTGACTTGTGATCATTCGACCTCCAAATTTGGTTTTTATGATTCGGATAGCTTCGAGAGGTGATTTGGGAATTAGGAGCGTGATCGTAATGTGTTTTGGAGGTCCGGAGTAGATTTAGGCTTAAATTGGCGAAAGTGAAATTTTGGCGTTTTTCGGTTGATAGGTGAGATTTTGATATTGAGGTCGGACTGGAATTCCAAAAATTAGAGTAAGTCTGTTTTGTCATTTATGACGTGTGTGCAAAATTTTAGGTCATTCGGACGAGGTTTGATAGACCTTTTGATCAAAAGCAAAACTCAAAAGTTTTTGGAACTTTAGGCTTGAATTCGATGTTATTTTGTTGATTTGATGGTGTTTTAGGTGATTTGAAGTTTGGTATAAGTTTGGATAGTGGTATATGGCTTGTTCGTACTTTTGGTTGAGGTCCCGAGGGCCTCGGGGTGATTTCGGATGGTTGACGGGAGATTTGGAGTTGAGATTTGTAGCTGAAGCTGCTGAACCACTGTCATAACCGCAACTACGACTTGGGCACCGCAGGTGCGGGACCACAGAAGCAGAAGGCTAGCCGCAAATGCGTAAGTTGGCGTGAAGGGCTGAAGCACAGGTGCGGATGATTGGTCGCACCTGCGAGACCGCAGGTGCGGATGGCGAGGCGCAGGTGCAGAGTTTTGGTTTTAAGTGAAAACCGCAGATGCGGTACCACAGGTGCGGTGTAGGGACCGCAGGTGCGAAAAGCCTGGGTCAGAAAGTATATAAGGTTTCCTTCGCGAATTTTTGGTTATTTCATCATTTTTCTCATACGGGTTTGAGCTTGAGGGAGCAAATTGAAGAGGGATTTCAAGGGGATTTCGTGGAGGTAAGGTTTTTGGACCCTAAACATGTTTCTATGATGATTTTTAAGGTTGTAAGCTTGAAATCTATGGGAAAATCAGTAGCTAATTAGGGGTTAGGGCTTGAAAAATTGGAGACCTAAAATTAGGGATTTGAGGAGCCATTTGTGGTTGGATTTTGGTACTTTTGGTATGAATGAACTCGTGGGGGAATAAGGATTCCTTTGATGTAAATTTTGTCGGATTCCGAGACGTGGGCCCGGGGGTCGGGTTTGGTCAATTTCGGGATTTGTGTTGTAATTTGATTATTTCGCATGAGCTTCGTTCCCTTAGCATATTCTAATGTTATGATTCTGATTTTGGGTAGATTCGACGCGGGTTGAGGCTGAATCAAGAGGCAAGGGCGTTGTGGAGTAGTAATTCATCTGGTTTGAGGTAAGTAACCATTGTAAATCTTGACCTGAGGGTATGAAACCCCGGTATTTCATATTGTTTTGATAAATGAGGTGATGCACATGCTAGGTGACGAGCGTGTGGGCGTGCACCAGTAAGGATTGTGACTTGGTCCGTCCCGTAGCGACTATTAAGCCGCGTATTTGATTTGAAATCATATGATATCCCGTATTTTAGAGAATGATACTATATTTTGGGTTGTATGCCATGTTTGGGGCCTTGTGCCGTCCTGCTTAGACCCTTAGGGTTATTTTTGCTATTTTCTTCACTATGTTTGATTTGAAAGCATATCCTCAGTCATGTTTTACCTATTATTTGTTTAAAACTGGTTTTATCACTCTATCTCTATATATGAAACTGTTTGGGCTGAGTTCCCTTATTTTACTGATACTCCCGAGTAGCCGTGAGGCTAATGACTGAGGAAGGTTTAGGACCTAATGGTGAGGATTATATATCTATTATGGATCGGGTTGCACGCCGCAGCGAAATTATATATATATATATATATATATATATATATATATATATATATATAGAGAGAGAGAGAGAGAGAGAGATCGGGGCTGTACGCCGCAGCGATATACATATGGATCGGGTTGCACGCCGCAGCGATATACATATGGATCGAGATGCACGCCGCAGCGATATATATTGAATCGGGTTGCGTGCCGCAGCGATATGACGCTTGGGCTGTAGGAGCCCCTTCGGAGTCTGTACACCCCCAGTGAGCGTAGTCGACTATAAACTATGGATCGGGTTGCGCGCCGCAGCGGTTATTATCATTACTATTATTATGAGATATTACTGAGCCGGAGTGCTGGGTGTGAGTAAGATGTGCGAGAGCTGAGTCACGAGTGACTGAGAGGCTTGCCCGAGAAGCTATACTGTGAGTGATACCTTGCCCGAGGGGCCCATTTATGATATTTTTGCTATTTTCACTCTTCTTTTATACTGAGCCTCTGTTGAAAGATATTGAATAATGATTTCAAGTATTTCAATTGAAACTGAAGTTTTTACGAAGTAACTGGCTATTAAACTGTTGAAGTTGACTTGATATTCTGTTGAACACTCTTATATGATTTTAAACTGCTCGTCACTGTACTCAGACCTTATTTACTTTAGTTACTTACTGAGTTGGTGTACTCATGTTACTCCCTGTACCTTGTGTGCTGATCCAGGTGCCCGAGCAGCAGAATGAGGGTTCCCAGCACTCTCAGAGCTTCCTGGAGACTGCAAGGTAGTTGCACGGCATTTGCAGCCATGCTTTCCTCCTTCCTATCTTAGTTTTCTGCTATTTTAGACTTATGATGTATTATTCAGTCAGTTTGGGATGTATTTAGAGACTCGTGACTTGTGACACCGGATTGTTGGGCTGTGTTGGTATATTTCGTATTCTTTCTACACATTTCAATTGATTTATATATATATTTTATGAGAATTTGAGACTTAATCAGTTTTAGAAAATGATTTTACAAAAAGAATTCACTGTGGTTACTTGTTGGGTTGGCTTTCCTAGTACTGTGATAGGCGCCATCACGATCGGGGAATTTGGGATCGTGACAATTTATTTGAAGAAAATGAGATTTTTGTAAAATTTTCCAAAAAAGTAAAATGAAGAATTGAAAGGCGATCCGATGTCGGAATTCGATAATTTTTGTATGGTTGAACTCATATCGGAACGGATGTTCGGATTCCGTGAATTTTTATCGGGTTTCGAAAAGTGAGCCCCATGTTGACTTTGGGTGACTTTTCCGAAAATGATTCAAATTAAGTTTCTCTTGAATTTTGAGTAATTTCTAAAGCTCAAATTGAATTGTTGGCAAATAAATTGCTAGGTTTGATTGGTTTGGAGACTAATTCGAAAGGAAAGGTCATAGTCGAGTGATCACTTGAATTGCGAAGCAAAGTAATTGTCGTGGTTAACCTTGACTTGAGGGAGTAGAACCCTTGAATTATGTGTTACGTGAATTTCATGTGTAGCGGCGTATAGGCGAGGTGACGAGTGTCTATACGTCGTCAAATTGCTTGTTTCCGTGTTTATCCGTATTTCATAAATTGCTTTATTCCATGACTTAATTTTTATATTATTTGATTCTCTTATCTTCATTGCTTAATATTATACCTTGCATCCATGCCCTAATTGCTATATGCTTAATTGGCTTTTTTATCATAATTGCTACTTGCTATTTAACATTGCATATATTAAATTGCCTATCTCCTCCTTGATTCCACACTTCTTTGTTACTTGTATCTACTTGTTTCCTACATAAATCATAATTTGTAATGACCTGACCAGTCATTTTGAGCATTCGTACTTCGCTCGGTAGTTTACGGGCATGAGTAGCTCTGTATGATGTATTATGACTTATGTGAATCGTTGATTTTGATTTTCAGGTTATTCTGAATCGGTTTGGAAGAGCGAATTTCATTATTGAAACTTTAAGTTGAAAGAGTTGATCAAGTTTGACTTTTTGTGAATTTGACCCCGGAATGGAGTTTTGATGGTTCTGTTAGGTCCGGATTGTGATTTTGGACTCGGGCGTATGCCCGTATTTGCATTTGGATATTTCTAGAAGGTTTCGGCACAAATTGGCGAACCTTGTGTTTGACCATGCGGGCCCGGGGTCGATTTTTGTCTTTTTGGGAAGAATGATAGGAAATCTATAATTAAGCACTGGAATTGGATTGTTTAGCGTTTATTGATGTTATTAAGTCGATTATGTCTAGATACAATTAATTTGGAGTCAAATTCAAAAGGAAAAGCGGTGTTTGAGGCTTGAGGGATTAGGAGTTGTGTCCTATTTGCTACATGTTACTTGTTGAGTATGACGTATAGGCATGGTGACGAGTATCTATACGTTGGTGTCAAGCATGACCGTGAGTCTTAAATTGAAATTATTGTGTTCTCAATAAATACTACGAATCCCTAAGTTGATGATTCTCTGTGTTGACCAAGGATTATGATTATTCTCGTGGAAATTACTTATGATTGAGTATTGGTGTTAGTTGAGGTAGTTAGATGTTGGAACAAGTTTGGTTATAGCTAATTTTCCCTTGCCGGGATGTATTTACTTATATTGTCGATTCCCTTGCCGGGATAGTGTTGTTTCTTTATTGATCCCTTGCCGGGACTCTATTTGTGATTTGGTATTGAACTGTATATGTGGATCAGGTTGCACGCCGCAACAATGATATAATTGGATCGGGTTGCACGCCGCAACAATGATATAATTGGATCGGATTGCATGCTGCAACAAAGATATAATTGGATCGGGTTCCACGCCGCAACAATAATATAACTGGATCGGGTTGCACGCCGCAACAATGATAAATGTTATGGATTGGGTTGCACGCTGCAACAGTGTTATTATGTTTTGGATCGGATTGCGCGCCGCAACAATAGATAATACGAATCGTCTATAGATTGGTTGCGAGTTCTTTATTGTTCTGCTGTAGATTCTAAATTTTCCTTATGCCTTTCTCTTAACTTACTGTTGGTATTGATATTCCCCCGCAGCATATACCCCCTCCCGTCTTTGCTTGTTTATTCCTGTTTTATTTTCCGCTGCATATTATATAACTGCACAGGTTTATTTGGTAGTCTGGTCCTAGCCTTGTCACTACTTCGCCGGGGTTAGGCCAAGCACTTACCAGCACATGGGGTCGGTTGTGCTGATACTACACTCTGCACTATGTGCAGATCCTGAAGCGGCAGCTTTTGGACCGTAGCTTTGGGTGGCTGCCTTCAGTCCTGCTAGAGATCCCGAGGTAGTCCTGCAGGCGTCCTCAGGCCCGGTGTTCTCTTCTATCTTTATATGTATTTTGTTTTCATTTACTTCCGAGACAGATTGTACTTTTCTTTTCAGACATTTGTATGTAGTATTCGTAGGTAGTCCGTGATATTGTGACACTAGATTCCGGGTAGAGATGTATGTTGGTATTGTCGTACTTGATTTGGCTAAGTTATCAGATTACGTCTTCCGCTTGTATTCATTTATCGTTAATGTTTCACTGTTGATCGCATGTTAATTTAAATTGTTAAAACGGGCTAAATAAATGAGTTAGTGATTCTATAATATGCGGCTCGCCTAGCTTTCACGAGTAGGCGTCATCTCGACTCCCGAGGGTGAGAAATCCGGGTCGTGACAAATTAGTATCAGAGCTCTAGGTTACATAGGTCTCACAATTTACGGACAAGCTTAGTAGAGTCTGAGTGATCGGTACGGAGACGTCTGTATTTATCCCCAGAGGCTACAGAGTTAGGAAAAACTTCACATTTATTCTTTCTTGTCGTGCGGTTTGGTTTCTCAATGCTAATTTAATTTTTACTCTGTTGTTTCGCAGATGGCGAGAACACGCGCTTCCTCATCCACCGATCAGCAGCCAGAGCCCCAAGCAGCAGCTCCCACGAGGGGCAGAGGGCGAGGGCGAGGGCGAGGCCGTGCTAGAGGCCGAGGCAGGGCAGAGCTCAGCCCAGAGCAGCATCACCAGCGGCGGAGCCTCAGGTTGACTTTGATTATGAGGTTTCGTCCCAGCTCAGGTCCTAGAGGGGTTTATTGCTACCTAGTACTCCAGGATGCTCTGGTCCGTCTAGTGGGCCTTATGGAGAGTGTCACCCGAGCAGGCTTGCTTCCTGTAGCACTAGCCGTCTCTCAGGCTGGAGGAGGAGCCCAGACTCCTGCTATTCGCACTCCGGAGCAGATGGCTCCCCAGTTTCAGACTCCAGCACCACAACCAGTTGGAGCAGTTCAGCCGGGTGTGGTAGCTCAGACCGGCTAAGGAGCAACTATGTCTGCCGATGCTTTGTGGAGATTGGACAGGTTCACCAAGCTCTTCACTATTACTTTCAGCGGTGCATCTTCTGAGGATCCCCAGGACTATCTAGACAGCTGTCATGAGGTTCTCAAGAACATGGGGATAGTGGAGACCAATGGGGTCGACTTTACTACTTTCCGCTTGTCTGGATTCGCCAAGACTTGGTGGAGGGATTATTGTTTGGCTAGACCAGCCGAATCACCAGCTTTGACTTGGGAGCAGTTTGCTCAGCTATTTCCGGGGAAGTTTCTCCCCATCACTCAGAGAGAAGCCTATCGGAGGCAGTTTGAGCGTCTCCAGCAGGGTTCTATGACTGTTACTCAATATGAGACCAGATTCATCGACTTGGCCCGTCATGCTCTTATCATACTTCCCACCGAGAGAGAGAGGGTGAGGAGGTTTATTGAGGGACTTATTCAGCCGATTCGACTTCAGATGGCTAAGGAGACAGCGAGTGAGATTTCTTTCTAGGAGGCGGCCAATGTGGCCAGGAGAGTGGAGATGGTTCTGTCGCACGGAGGTGGTCAGGGGTCTGACAAGAGGCCTCATCATTCAGGCAAATTCAGTGATGCCTCGTCTGGAGGCAGGGATTCATATGGTAGAGGACATCCTCCTAGGCCCTTTCAGTCAGCACTTCAGGTTTCTCACGGCACTTTAGGTGGCTGTGGTTCTCATATGCAGTATTTGAATCAGCAGCCCTACAGTGAACCTCTAGCTCTTATCAGTGCACCACTGCTCCAGACTTTTCAAGGTGGTCATTCAGGTCGCCAGGGTCAGCCTCAGTTTCCTTAGCTGCAGCACTCGGTGGATGCTTTGAGTGTGGTGAGTATGGTCATATCCGGAGGGCTTGTCCGAGATTGGTTGGTACTCAGTCGCAGCAGCAGGGTTCCCGTGCTATGGTTCAGGCACCAGGTGTTCCACCGCCCGCTCCGCCAGCTAGGGGTGGGGGTAGAGGTGCTAGAGATGGAGGTAGAGGTGTTAGAGGTGGAGCTCAGACCGCTAGAGGTGGAGGCCAACCAGCTGCAGGCCGTCCCAGAGATGTAGTCCAAGGTGGTGGGGCCCAGCCCCGATGTTATGCTCCTCCAGCCAGGCCTGAGGCTGAGGCTTCCGATGCAGTTATCACAGGTACTATTCTGGTTTGCGGCAGAGATGCTTCAGTTTTATTTGATCCAGGCTCTACATACTCCTATGTGTCATCTTATTTTGCACCGTATCTGGTCATGCCTAGTGATTCCTTGAGTGCCCCTATATATGTGTCTACACCGGTGGGTGATTCTATTATGGTAGATCGAGTCCATCGTTCTTGTATAGTGGTGATTGGGGGTCTTGATACTCGTGTAGATTTGTTGCTTCTGGACATGAATGATTATGATATCATACTAGGGATGGACTGGTTATCACCTTACCACGTTATCTTGGACTGTCATGCCAAGACTGTGACATTAGCCTTGCCGGGTTTACCTCGTTTAGAGTGGAGAGGGACTCTTGGTCATTCTACCCGTATTGTTATCTCTAATGTGAAGGCTTGGCGTATGTTCGAGAAGGGGTGTTTGGCCTATTTGGCATATGTTTGTGATTCTAGTGCTGAGGTTCCTTCTATTGATTATGTGCCTGTTGTTTGTGAGTTCCCTGAGGTATTTCCTTCAGACCTGCCGGGTATGCCACCCGATAGGGATATTGACTTCTGCATCGATTTGGCTCCGGGCACTCAGCCCATTTTTATCCCGCTGTATCGTATGGCCCCGCCTGAGTTGAAAGAGTTGCAGGAGCAGTTGCAAGACTTGCTTGAAAGAGGTGTCATCAGACCTAGTGTTTCGCCTTGGGGTGCACCGGTGTTGTTTGTTAAGAAGAAGGACGGGTCGATGAGAATATGTATTGATTACCGGTAGTTGAACAAGGTTACAATCAAGAATAAGTATCTATTGCCGAGGATTGATGATTTGTTTGATCAGCTTCAGGGTGCCAAGGTATTTTCGAAGATTGACTTGAGATCCGGCTACCATCAGTTGAGGATTAGGGCATCCGATGTCCCTAATACAACTTTCCGCACTCGGTATGGGCATTATGAGTTCTTGGTGATGTCATTCGGGTTGACAAATGCCCCAGCAGCTTTTATGGATCTGATGAACCGAGTGTTCAGGCCTTACTTGGATTTGTTCGTGATAGTCTTCATTGATGATATTTTGATTTATTCCCACAGCCGGGAAGAGCACGAGCATCATCTTAGAGTGGTTCTTCAGACTCTAAGGGATAGTCAGTTGTATGTCAAGTTTTTGAAGTGTGAGTTCTGGTTGAGTTCAGTTGCATTCTTGGGTCATGTGGTATCGGCAGAGGGTATTCAGGTTGTTCCGAAGAAGATTGAGGCAGTCAAGAACTAGCCTATACCAGCATCAGCTACAGAGATCCGGAGTTTCTTGGGGTTGGCAGGATACTATCATCGGATTGTGGAGGGGTTTTCGTCCATTGCAGCCCCGATGACCAGGTTGACCCAGAAGGGTGCCCAGTTCAGGTGGTCGGACGAGTGTGAGGCGAGCTTTCAGAAGCTCAAGACAGCTTTGACTACGACACTGGTGTTGGTTTTGCCTACAGGTTCAGGGCCATATACAGTTTATTGTGATTCATCTCGTATTGGGCTTGGTGCGGTGTTGATGCAGGATGGCAAAGTCATTACCTATGCTGCGCGGCAGTTGAAGATTCGCGAGAAGAACTATCCGGTTCATGATTTGGAGTTGGCAGCCATTGTTCACGCGTAGAAGATTTGGAGGCATTATCTGTATAGCGTGGCATGTGAGGTGTTCACGGATCACAAGAGTCTGTAGTACTTGTTCAAGCAGAAGGAGTTAAATTTGAGGCAGAGAAGGTGGTTGGGGTTGTTGAAAGACTATGATATCACCATCTTATATCATCTGGGAAAGGTCAATGTGGTGGCCGATGCTTTGAGTAGGAAGTCAGCCAGTATGGGTAGTCTTTCTTATATTCCGGTCGGTGAGAGACCGCTTGCCTTGGATGTTCAGGCTTTGGCCAATAAGTTCGTGAGGTTGGTTGTTTCTGAGCCCAGTCGTGTGTTAGCTTGCACGGTCGCTCGTTCTTCTTTATTGGAGCGTGTCCGTGATCGGCAGTATGATGATCCCCATTTGTGTGTCCTTAGAGACACGGTGCAGCACGGAGGTGCCAAGAAGGTTACCTTAGGTGATGATGGAGTTTTGAGATTGTAGGGTCGAGTTTGTGTGTCTAATGTGGATGGACTCCGAGAGTTGATTTTAGAGGAGGCCCATAGTTCCCGATACTCTATTCATCCAGGCGCCGCTAAGATGTATCAGGATTTGTGGCGGCATTATTGGTGGCGGAGAATGAAGAAGGACATTGTTGCACATGTGGCTCGATGTTTGAACTGCAGCAGGTTAAGTACGAGCATCAGAGACCTGGTGGTTTGTTCCAGAAGATTGAGATTCCTAAGTGGAAGTGGGAGCGTATCACTATGGACTTCGTTGTTGGACTCCCACAGACTCAGAGAAAGTTCGATGCAATGTGGGTTATTGTTGATAGGCTGACCAAGTCAGCACATTTCATTCCTCTGGTAGTCTCTTATTCTTCCGAGAGGTTAGCTGAGATCTATATTCGGGAGATTGTTCGTCTTCATGGTGTGCCCGTGTCTATCATTTCGGATCGAGGTACGTAGTTTACCTCCCATTTCTAGAGAGCGGTTCAGCGAGAGTTGGGCACACGGGTTGAGCTGAGCATAACATTTCATCCTCAGATGGACGGGCAGTCCGAGCAGACTATTAGATTTTGGAGGATATGCTTTGAGCTTGTGTCATTGACTTTGGAGGCTCGTGGAACCAATTTTTGCCTCTAGCAGAGTTTGCCTACAACAACAGCTATCAGTCGAGTATCCAGATGGCTCCTTATGAGGCTTTGTATGGTAGGCGGTGTCGGTCGCCGGTTGAATGGTTTGAGCCGGGGGAGGTTGTTGGGTACAAATCTGGTTCAGGATGCCTTGGATAAGGTCAGGATTATTCAGGATAGGCTTCGTACAACTCAGTCCAGGCAAAAGAGTTATACCGACCGCAAGGTTCGAGATTTGGCCTTCATGGTCGGTGAGCGGGTATTGCTTCGAGTGTCGCCTATGAAGGGCGTGATGAGATTTGGGAAGAAGGGCAAGCTTAGCCCTAGGTTCATTGGCCCGTTTGAGATTCTTGAACGAGTAGGAGAGGTGGCTTACAGACTTGCGTTGCCGCCGAGCTTATCAGCCGTGCATCCAGTGTTTCATGTGTCCATGCTTCGAAAGTATCATGACGATCCATCCCATGTGTTAGATTACAGCACTGTCCAGTTAGACAAGGACTTGTCTTATGAGGAGTAGCCGGTAGCTATTCTAGACCGGCAGGTTCGTCAGTTGAGATCGAAGAGCTTTCCTTCTGTTCGTGTTCAGTGGAGAGGTCAGCCTGCTGAGGCATCGACCTGGGAGTCCGAGTCCAATATGTGGAGCCGTTATCCCCATCTTTTCCCCGACTCAGGTACTTCCTTCTTATGTCCGTTCGAGGACGAACGGTTGTTTTAGAGGTGGAGAATGTGATGACCCAAAAGGTCATCACTTGTTTTAAAATAAATTCTGCGTTCCGAGGCCTTAAAAACCTCTTTCAACATCACCTCGATTTGCATGCGCAGTCCGGGCGCGTAGCCGGGAAGCCATTATGTGAAATCTGTGAAAAATGATAAATTTTGACCTTAAAATGCATTTAAGTTGACTTCGGTCAACATTTTGGGTAAACGGACCCGGACCCGTGATTTGACGTCTTGGAGGGTCCATGGAAAAATATGGGACTTGGGCGTATGCCCGGAATCGAATTCCGAGGTCCCAAGCCCGAGAAATGAATTTTTAAAGAAAATTATTTTCTGGAATATTTATGAGTTTTTGGAAATGAAATGTGTTTAAAACTCGATGGTATCGGGCCCGTATTTGGGTTCCGGAGCCTGATACAGGTCTTATATGTGATTTAAGATGAGTCTATGAAATTTGGTTAGAAACGGAAGTCGTTTGAGGTGATCCGGACCCGTAGTTGTAAAAATTGATACTTTGAAAGTTTTGAGATTTTTCTTAGATTTCTATGCTTAATTCGTTGTTTAAGAGGTTATTTTGGCGATTTGATCGCACGGATAAGTTCATATGATGTTTTTGAGTTAGTATACATGTTTGGTTGGGAGTCCCGAGGGCTCGGGTGAGTTTCGGATGGGTTCCGGAAGGTTTTAAACTTGTGAAAAATTGTAGAAACAGATGTTCTAATGCACAGGCCTTCTGTGCTTCGCGATCGCGAAGCCCTTCACGCGATCGCGAAAGGGAAAATGGGCAGGGGTGGAAATGCGAACAAGAGGTAAGGATTGCGAACGCGGAGCACTAGGGGGTTGCTCTACGCGAACGCGACCCATGTCCCGCGAACGCGTAGCGTAAATGGGGGGCTGGTCTGGGAAGTAATTGTTCCTCTACCCAAACACGTGCACAGGCCTGCGAACGCGAAGCGCAGGGGGTCCAACCCTTTGCGAATGCGTAAGAGGACTCGCGATCACGTAAGTCTGAGGAAGGATGCTCTTCGCAAACGCGGTAGACCCATCACGAACGCGATGAAGGTCTGCCTAGCGATTTTTAAACAGTAAACAGCACACTCGGGATTAAACTAAAATTTCATAACTTCTTCTTCCAAACTCCAAATTGGGCGATTTTTGAAAGAGAACTTCACCACAAATTCATAGGTATGTAATCTTAGACTCATTTTCTTCAATTTTCTAGGCCTAAATCTTGTTCTTAAGGGTAGAAAATTAGTGATTTGGGTAGAGTTAGGGCTTTTTGTATAATTGGAATTTAGACCTCGTTTTGGGGTCGGATTTCGAAACTAATTACATATTCGGGCTCGTGGGTGAATGGGTGATCGGGTTTTGGTCTGAACCTCATGTTTTGACCATACGGGCCTGGGGTCGATTTTTGACTTTTTGGGAAGAATGATAGGAAATCTACAATTAAGCATTGGAATTGGATTGTTTAGCGTTTATTGATGTTATTAAGTCGATTATATCTAGATACAATTGATTTGGAGCCAAATTTAAAAGGAAAAGCGGTGTTTGAGGCTTGAGTTGGCCGTGGAAGTTCGAGGTAAGTGTTTGGCCTAACCTTAGCTTGAGGGATTAGGAGTTGTGTCCTATTTGCTACATGTTACTCGTTGAGTACGACGTATAGGCATGGTGACGAGTATCTATACGTTGGTGACAAGCATGACCGTGAGTCTTAAATTGAAATTGTTGTGTTCCTCAATAAATACTACGAATGCCTAAGTTGATGATTCTCTGTGTTGAGCAAGGATTATGATTATTCTCGTGGAAATTACTTACGATTGAGTATTGGTGTTAGTTGAGGTAGTTAGATGTTGGAACAAGTTTGGTGTAACACCCCGCACATTTGGATTAGGTATGAATGAGTTAAAGGAGTAGAAATGTTATATTTTGGACATATGAAGTCCTATCGGGATAATTATGGGTGAAAATAGTTATTTCAAAATCAAGATGGAAAGTGTGGTGCATAAGATTTGCCAAAATCGACTAAGTTTGCAGAAGGTCTGTCTTCCAGTAGGGCTTAGTGAAGATTTGTACAGAATTTCTAAAAACTCAAAGCATGAAAGTTGTAGGTCTTTGAAAAGTATTTCCAATGATATATTGTGGATCCCAAACGGAGCTCTGTACAAAAAGTTATGCCCGTTTTAAAGAAAGGTGTGCAACCACCGCGGTCCTGCCGCGTTTTTAGCGCGGTCGCGGTGACGAGGCAGTGTCTCAGCGATTTACCGCGGTCAGGCCAACCGAGATGTGGTGGACGACTTGGGAAGTTATTTTTTAACCCTTATTTCGTCCCCCGCAGCCCCAAAACATAAAAACTTGTCCTAGAAGGGAAAGCTCTCAAAAACCCAACTCCTTAAGGGTCCCTCCACCACCCAAGGTAAGTTCTCATGGTGATTCTATGTTTATTTCAATTCCCCAACATCCTATTAACATGGGTAAATCCTCCATATCATTAGACATTCGATGGGGATACCATTATCGAGAAAAGAAACCCTAGAACTCGAATTCAAGAAGATTGAACATCAAAAAGGTAATATATTCACCCTCTAGTTGATTCTATCATTGAATTAACGATTATAGACTCTATTTCATGGATATGAGTTGATGGGTGTGATAGAAAAGCATGAAAGGTGATAGGTTTGGGTTGTTGATTGATTATTACTGGCTATGGGTGTTGATTACCTTATGGGTAATAAAGAATAATGTTGTTTATAACCATTTGAGACTTTAGAATTTACCTAGGAGTAAGAGAATGGGTTATTGGGTGTAGAAACACCATTAATAAGGGCTATGAAGCTTTATGCCACCGAGTGTTTGATAAAATGCCTAAGTGACCAAAATATGAGTATTATTGCTAATATGGAATCCTTTGGCTTGTATTGATATAGATTAAAGTTGAAAGGGTTGGCGAATGTTGTATTATGCTCAAGAGCAGGAAGTTAAGGTATGTGAGGCTAACTCTCTATGTTTGGGAATGTAAATGATTCTCCCTACACTACGTTTCTTTTATGACGTTACTAATTGCCTCAAAAATATAGTTAAGCCTAGTTCCTTGAATAGTTGTTGAACTTCTATTCTCTAGCTTCATAACTCGCTCATGACTTTCATTCTGAACGTTGTGAGCTCAGTGCGTATTCAATATAGACTTAGGTTTGATGCCCCCGAGTCTTAGTATAGATTACTCAATATGCCATATACAGTTGAAATTTCAGTATTCATAATCAGTTCAAGAATACATGTCTCAGTCTAGTCCCATTCAGTATGTCAATATTATGTAACCCAGTATGATCAAGTATTCCAGTATCAGGTAACATAATGTGATTCAATATTTCACTACCATGTATTGCAGTATGATTCTCAGTTTCTGATTTTAAATTCTTGAATGTTGAACATCTGTATTTGGGCCTGAGGCCATAGTTTATATGTTTTATGCATACTTGGGCCTGAGGCCGTAGTTTATACTTTATGCATGTTTGGGCCTGAGGCCGTAGTTTATGCTTTATGCATTTTTGGGCCTGAGGCCGTAGTTATGTATACGTATACTTGGGCCTGAGGCCGTAGCTTGTGCACATATATATTAGGCCCGAGGCCGTAGCTTATTCAGATAAACAGGTTGTTCATCATTCAGAAGAGGGAGTATTCATAACCTTACTTCCTTTGTTTAGTTCAGCTATCAGTTATCAATTAACATTTCAGTTATCAACTATCAGTTATCATTTCAATTTTAGTTTCAATAGTTATCATTTCAGTTATCAATTATCAATTCTCAGTTATCAGCTCACTATTAGTTTCAGCAGTTATAGTTCTTTCTTTCAGTTACTTTACATACCAATACAATTCAAATGTACTGACGTCCCTTTTTCCTGGGGACTGCATCTCACAATGCAGGTAATGATTTACAGGTTGATGATTCCGAGCACTAGGATTCTCGTACCAGCTATTTGGTGATCCCAGTTCTTTCGGGGCATTATCATTACCTTACAGTCTTCAGTATTTTTAGACAGTCAGTGTTTTCAGTACTTCATTAGAGGCTTCATAGACTAGAGTAACAGTTAGACAGAGTCTCAGACTTTTCATCTTAAGTCATGTTGGCTGCAAATATGTTTCAGAATTGTATTAGTATCTTCACACTTTGATTTATATCATCCAGACTTTCAGTATATCAACATGTGTTAGTTTATCTTCCGCATTTAGTATGTTATGATACCACATGTTGATTCAGCCAGCCAGTTGGTTCACTCGGTCACATGTAGTCAAGCACCGAGTGTCGTGTTACGTCCAGGCCCAGGTTCGGGGCGTGACAAAGATTGGTATCAGAGCACTAGGTTCAAGTGTCCTAGGGAGTCTATGAAGTCGTGTCTAGTGGAGTTTCCTTTATATGTGTGTGCCGGCCACTTATATAAACGGTTAACTACCAAGACATCCAGGATTGTCTCACTTCTTTCTACTCTAGATCGTGCCATGAAGCTTATAGCAAAAGGTAACCTTCTCTTCCTATCGAATTCCAAACATATTGGATTCCCAAGCGACGCGCAGGAGAAACGTAAGGTCCTAGAGAGGATAATTGCACATTGGGGTATAATCATGGAGTTCAGGCTGGTAAATATGAGACTTTAGAGGATGTAAAAAAGTGGGATGCAATGGATAGTGTTACAGATTAGAGCATAACCTTATCAGAAAGTACAATAGCAGTTATCATGTCTTATGGTTATCAGTTTACCTCAGTTACAGTTATACAATCTTTCAGTTAGCATGTTTATGGTAATTCAGTATGGCAGTATTCAGTTATATGTTTACCAGATATCCAATTTTTCAGTGTATCAAAATTTCTATAGACTTGTGAGTATACAGTGATGCATATGGATGCTCAAGGAGAATGTAAGTAATAGTGATTATAGCAAATTCTTCGCATGTTTTAGGGATTAAGACCCAAGACTCACTGGATGGTGCATAAAGTGATTTATCAGATATGTATGGCAGTGTATCCGTATGTCAGACCCCACGATGTATCAGGTTAAGAATTCAACCGCAGCGGGCATAGAATTGATCACTATAGTTTTGGACAGAAAAGAGCCTAAGGGAAATATAGCTAAGAATAATATGATGTGCGAAATTAGAACCAAGAGCAGGCAACAGTGAATTTTAGGGAATGATTTTAAATTGGTTAGATTTATTCAAATCAGAATTAAAAAGTACCATGTTAGTGAATTTATATACGAAGTGGCTATTATTGTGAGATAAAAGATATGACATTTTCCCTTGATGTGACTATGTGTTTAGGTTGGAGGTTTATAATCTGATATGATTTTGAAGTGTATAGAAAGTTTGGGGTTAGATATTCCAATTTTGTTTAAGACAAATGAAATTCCCTAGGTGTGATCCATGTACATAGTTCAAAAAGAATGATAGTGTGTGGAAAAAGAATATAATCAGATGATGAGGAAAGTTAGGAGTAACTTTATGCTTCACTTTAGTTATTCAAGCAGGAGAAGAAAATATGATGCTAGCAGGTGGTTAGTGAAAGGATAGTAAGTAAGTTTTGAGTAAATACAGTGAATTAGCAATTTTAGCAGAGCTAGTAGAGGTAAGATTTGATCCACTTAGCCAGGTTATCTCTAGTGAGTGGATGGCAGTTTGAAATACCGAACGCATGTGTTAGAACCTAAAGATTTTAAGTGAAACCCGAAGTACAGTGGCAATGGGAAAAAAAAATCAGCTAGCAGTGAGAGAGCAAACTATAGAAGAATACCCTTTAAGAGTTATCAAAAAGGGGTTTCCCCAAGATTAGCAGTATGGGCAGAGTTAAATAATTACGATTATGTATGATAGTTATGAATACATAAGCTTTCCGTTTATGTAAATATTTTGGTTTTTCCTAGTAAGAAAGATTTCTCAGAGGTAAGTTGGGAGATGAGTCGTCATTGACGTAGAGTGCAAAGAATTGCAGAAATTAAAGAAAGTTGTTTGGATCCCAACAAAAGAGAATGATCTACAAGTACAAGACCTTAACCTTTGGTCTAAGGGAGAGATATGAAAATCGTCGGTAAGTCCAGTTGGAGATTTGAAACTCGAATAGTAGCATGGGATATGAAAAAAAGTCAGTTCGGTAATGAGGGAAAATTGTATAATTACCACAGGGATTATGTCTAGTATGTGTAAGAAACACAAAGTGAGTAGAATGATCACTGAGCTTAGTTATTGATGATAAAGTGATCACAGAAAGCTATAAAATCATGCCCAGTTATGTATCACGAGGGTAGTGCCATTGCACGAGACTCTAATCTTTGGAGTATAGACTTAGCTTACAACAATTCTAAAAGTGCTCTCAGGAAGTGCTTAAGAAGATAATCAAGTGTGGGAAGTATAACTCATGATCGAGGTAGATAAGACAACTCTGGTGAAAGAAGTTCACCGCTTAGCCTAGCTAGGAGTTCAATTTGCGTACTCCAAAGATAGCAGAGTTGTTGTCTAGAATATGACTTGTCCCTCCCTTAGTAGGCGAAATGAAGGAGAAATAGTTGATGATCCCTACTTGTTGTAGCTGAAAGAGGGGATTCACAGGCATAAAATGATAGCTTTCGAATAAGGGGGAGATGATGGTACTTTGAGATACCACGACAGATTGTGTGTTCCAGACATAGATGGACTTAAAGAGGGAAGATCATGTTAATGACCCATAATTCTAGGTATTCTTTCCATCCAGGTTCCCAAATATGCATCATGACCAAGGAGATTTATTGGTTGAACGACATGAAAAAGAGCATCGTAAACTTTATGGCCAGGCAGAGCATTTTATTTAAGCAGTTGAGGATATCCTTGATGTTAAAAGTAATTGGGATGATCACATCACATACCTCTCATTGACCTTGCTAATAATAACACCTACCATTTCAGTACCAAGATGGCACCGTGCAAAACTCTGTATGGGAGAAGGTGTAGATTGCCAATTAGTTGGTTCAAGTTGGTGATTGGGTGTTTCTGAAAGTTTCGCCTATGAAAGGCATTATGAGATTTGGGAAGAAGGGAAAGCATAGTCCCTACTATATTGGGCCATATAGAATCTTGCGAAGGATCGGTCAATTAGCTTATGAGTTGGAGTTGCCACCAGAATTAGTGGTGGTACAACCAGTATTTCACGTGTCATGTTATAACATTCAAGTTTCCAGCACTTAAATACTCATGTCAGTTCAGTACTCAGATACTCATGCCAGTTCAGTACTCAGATACTCATGTCAGTTCAATACTCAAATATTCAAGTCCGTTCAATACTCAGCTACTCATGTCAGTCCAATACTTAGATATTCATGCCAGTTTAGTACTCTGATATTGATGTTAGTTCAATTCTCAAATATTCGTGCCAGTTCAATATTCAGATATCCATGTTAGTTCAGTATTCACGTATCCATGGCAGACCAATATTCCATCAATGCAGTAGTCATTCAGTTCATTATCTCAACAGTTCATTAATCATGTATTCATACAGTTTAGTATGCAAGTGTTTATGAAAGTTCATGTTTCCACCACACTCGTTTAAGGCCGGAGTTAGCAGAAGTTACAGTCAGGACAATCATTCTAGGACGAATGATCCCAAGGGGAAGATAATGTAACACCCCGCACATTTGGATTAGGTATGAATGAGTTAAAGGAGTAGAAATGTTATATTTTGGACATATGAAGTCCTATCGGGATGATTATGGGTGAAAATAGCTGTTTCAAAATCAAGATGGAAAGTGTGGTGCATAAGATTTGACAAAATTGACAAAGTTTGCAGAAGGTCTGTCCTCCAGTAGGGTTTAGTGAAAATGTGTAAGGAATTTGGAAAGACTCAAAGCATTAAAGTTGTAGGTCTTTGAAATATCTTTCCAACGATATATTGTGGAGCCCAAACGGAGCTCTGTAAAAAAAGTTATGCCCGTTTTACATAAAGGTATGCAACCACCGCGGTCCTGCCGCATTTTTACTGCGGCCGCGGTGGCGAGGCAGTGTCTCAGTGATTTACCGCGGTCGGGACCGCGTTCACGCCAACCGGGACGAGGTGGATGACTTGGGAAGTTATTTTTTTAGCCTTATTTCGTCCCACGCAGCACCAAAACATAAAAACTTGCCCTAGAAGGGAAAGCTCTCAAAAACCCAACTCCTTAAGCGTCCCTCCACCACCCAAGGTAAGTTCTCATGGTGATTCTATGTTTATTTCAATTCCCCAACATCCTATTAACATGGGTAAACCCTCCATATCATTAAACATTCGATGGGGACACTATTGTTGAGAGAAGAAACCCTAGAACTCGAATTCAAGAAGATTGAACATCAAAAAGGTAATATCTTCACCCTCTAGTTGATTCTATTATTGAATTAACGATTATAGACTCTATTTCATGAGATATGAGTTGATGGGTGTGATAGAAAATCATGAAAGGTGATAGGTTTGGGTTGTTGATTGATTATTATTGGTTATAGGTGTTGATTACCTTATGGGTGATAAAGAATAATGTTGTTTATAACCATTTGAAACTTTAGAATTTACCTAAGAGCAAGAGAATGGGTTATTGGGTGTAGAAACACCATTAATAAGGGCTATGAAGCTTTATGTCACCGAGTATTTGATAAAATGCCTAAGTGACCAAAATATGAGTATTATTGCTAATATGGAATCCTTTGGCTTGTATTGATATAGATTAAAGTTGAAAGGGTTGGCGAATGTTGTATTATGCTCAAGAGCAGGAAGTTAAGGTATGTGAGGCTAACTCTCTATGTTTGGGAATGTAAATGATTCTCCCTACACTACGTTTCTTTTATGACGTTACTAATTGCCTCAAAAATATAGTTAAGCCTAGTTCCTTGAATAGTTGTTGAACTTCTATTCTCTAGCTTCATAACTCGCTCATGACTTTCATTCTGAACGTTGTGAGCTCAGTGCGTATTCAATATAGACTTAGGTTTGATGCCCCCGAGTCTTAGTATAGATTACTCAATATGCCATATACAGTTGAAATTTCAGTATTCATAATCAGTTCAAGAATACATGTCTCAGTCTAGTCCCATTCAGTATGTCAATATTATGTAACCCAGTATGATCAAGTATTCCAGTATCAGGTAACATAATGTGATTCAATATTTCACTACCATGTATTGCAGTATGATTCTCAGTTTCTGATTTTAAATTCTTGAATGTTGAACATCTGTATTTGGGCCTGAGGCCATAGTTTATATGTTTTATGCATACTTGGGCCTGAGGCCGTAGTTTATACTTTATGCATGTTTGGGCCTGAGGCCGTAGTTTATGCTTTATGCATTTTTAGGCCTGAGGCCGTAGTTATGTATACGTATACTTGGGCCTGAGGCCGTAGCTTGTGCACATATATATTAGGCCCGAGGCCGTAGCTTATTCAGATAAACAGGTTGTTCATCATTCAGAAGAGGGAGTATTCATAACCTTACTTCCTTTGTTCAGTTCAGCTATCAGTTATCAGTTAACATTTCAGTTATCCGCTATCAGCTATCAGTTATCATTTCAATTTCAGTTTCAGTTTCAATAGTTATCATTTTAGTTATCAATTATCAATTCTCAGTTATCAGCTCAGTATTAGTTTCAGCAGTTATAGTTCTTTCTTTCAGTTGCTTTACATACCAGTGCAATTCAAATATACTGACGTCCCTTTTGCCCGAGGCCTTCATCTCACAATGCAGGTAATGATTTACAGGTTGATGATTACGAGCGCTAGGATTCTCGTACCAGCTATTTGGTGATCCTAGTTCTTTCGGGGCATTATCATTATCTTACATTCTTCAGTATTTTTAGACAGTCAGTGTTTTTAGTACTTCATTAGAGGCTTCATAGACTAGAGTAACAGTTAGACAGAGTCTCAGACTTTTCATCTTATGTCATGTTGGCTACAAATATGTTTCAGAATTGTATTAGTATCTTCGCACTTTGATTTATATCATCCAGACTTTCAGTATATCAACATATGTTAGTTTATCTTCAGCATTCAGTATGTTACGATACCACATGTTGATTCAGCCAGCTAGTTGGTTCACTTGGTCACATGTAGTCAGGCACTGAGTGTCGTGTTACGTCCAGGCCCAGGTTCGGGGCGTGACATTTGGTTATAGCTGATTTTCCCTTGCCGGGATGTATTTACTTATACTGTGGATTCCCTTGCCGGGATAGTGTTGTTTCTTTATTGATCCCTTGCCGAGACTCTATTTGTGATTTGGTATTGAACTGTATATGTGGATCGAGTTGCACGCCGCAACAATGATATAATTGGATCGGGTTGCACGTCACAACAATGATATAATTGGATCGGGTTGCACGCCGCATCAAAGATATAATTGGATCGGGTTGCACGCCACAACAATAATATAATTGGATTGGGTTGCACGCCACAACAGTGATAAATAATATGCATCGGGTTACACGCCGCAACAGTGTTATTATATTTTGGATCGGATTGCGCGCCGCAACAATAGATAATACGAATTGTCTATAGATTGGTTGCGAGCTCTTTATTGTTCTGCTGTAGATTCTAAATTATCCTTATGCCTTTCTCTTAACTTACTGTTGGTATTGATATTCCCCTGCAGCATGTACCCCCTCCCATCTTTACTTGTTTATTTCTGTTTTATTTTCCGTTGCATATTATATAACTACACAGGTTTATTTGGTAGTCTGGTCCTAGCCTCGTCACTACTTTGCCGGGGTTAGACCAGGCACTTACCAGCACATGGGGTCGGTTGTGCTGATACTACACTCTGCACTATGTGCAGATCCCGGAGCGGCAGCTTTTGGACCGTAGCTTTGGGTGGCTGCCTTCAGTCTAGCTAGAGATCCCGAGGTAGTCCTGCAGGCGTCCGCAGGCCCGGCGTTCTCTTCTATCTTTATATGTATTCTGTTTTCATTTACTTTTGAGACAGATTGTACTTTTCTTTTCAGACATTTGTATGTAGTATTCGTAGGTAGTCCGTGATATTGTGACACTGGATTTCGGGTAGAGATGTATGTTGGTATTGTCGCACTGGATTTGGCTAAGTTATAACATTACATCTTCCGCTTGTATTCATTTATCGTTAATGTTTCACTGTTGATCGCACGTTAATTTAAATTGTTAAAAAGGGCTAAATAAATGAGTTAGTGATTCTATAATATGCGGCTTGCCTAGCTTTCACGAGTAGGCGTCATCACGGCTCTCGAGGGTGGAAAATCCGGGTCGTGACAACGAGTAGTTCCGTATGATGTATTAAGAATAGTGTGAAAAATTTGAGTTTATTCCGAGTTGATTTGATATGTTTCGGCGCGAATTTTTGGAAGTCGAAAGTTCGAAAATTCATTAAGTTTGATTTGAGGTGTGTTTCGTCGTTTCGATGTTGTTATGCATGATTTGAGGCCTCGAGTATGTCCGTGTTATGTTATGGGACTTGTTGGTATATTTGTACGGGGTCCTGAGGGGCGCGAGTGAGTTTCGGATAGGTTTGGGCTGTGTTGCGCTCGTTTTTCTTATGTTTCGACGTCGTTTCTTCAAGCATAAATGGTACCACATTAAACAGATGCGCTCCAATTTCTATTTTGATTGAAGCATTAGATCTTTATCGTAATTACGGATCCATAGCAAAAGGAATCGACAAATTTGGACATCGTATGAGGATTTTATGGTCATTTTACTAAGAATTGGGTTGTCAGATTTTTTATATTAATTAGGAAATTGTCACCGACTTCGTATTTAAAAATCTGCACTATTTTCAAATATTAAAACCAACATATCTCCATCATTATAAGGTCAAATGGAGTGATTCAAAAGCCTAACTTGACAGAAATTTCACAAGGAATCCATTGGAAGCATCAAAAGCGAGTTTCGGGATATTTGGCACACAAAAGGAGGCAGAACAGCTGGACAAAAATACTTAATATTAAAGGTTTATTCATTTGATCATATTTTGAGTTGGGAAGCTCGGATTTAGGCGATTTTATAGGCGATTTTCACCATTTGGACTGGGGCAAGTGTTTTATACTCAATTTTGGTTATATTTCATGAATTCATTTTCATTTTTGGCATTTGATTGATGATTTCAAAGTGAAATTTGGGGGTTTGTCTAAAATTTCATAAAGTGAATTTTTTGAGTTTTGAACAACGATTCGGAGTCGTATTTGAGTGAAACTAGTATGGTTGGACTCGTAATTGAATGAGTTATCAGATTTTGTAAGTTATGTCGGGTTCTGAGGCGCGACCTTTATCGATTGAGTTTGTTTCCTTTGGCATTATTTGATGAATTTGAGTTGCTTTTGGCTAGTTTTGAGTCGTTCGGAGGTCGTATGCGCGGGATGGTATTTTGAAGCATCGTTTGGCTTGCTCGGTATTGGATTTGGCTTGTTCGAGGTATTTAACACTTCTAAACTTGGTGCTGAGGGTATGAAACCCCGAATTACGTGTTATGTGCTTGGTATTGAGGTGGGGCACATGCTAGGTGATGGGTGTGTGGGCGTGCACCGTGTGAATTGTGACTCAGTTATTGTTGTGGTACTATGTAGTTACCTGTTCTTATCAGTAACCATGAAATCTCTACGTACTAGAGCTATTGAGCTGTGATCCATGTTAGAAACTATCTCTAGGCTACATGCTTATTCTGTTGGGATCCACTGAGGTCATATTGTTGTTGAATTATTTGTTTAAGTTGCAATTTCATACTCAATCATGTTCATTCATTTTATATCATATCTCAGTCTTTGTTGCTATTTGTTGACACATTATATCATCATTTTGGGTACATGATTGAGCATGATGAGTAGAAAGTGTGAAACAGTAAGATTGAGTACTCTGAGAGTGTGAGTACATGAGTTCATCCCTTAGATACATTGCATTGACATGCACACATGATATACATGCATAGAGATGCATTTTTCTCATGTTGTACGGTATCACATCATTCATGACTTTTCACATATATTGACATATAGATATAAGATGTATTTTTCTCATGCCATTTGTAAATGAAACATTTACCTGTGGAAAGCTTTTTGGAAAAAATTACAGTTTTTAAACTTACTCATATTTTCGGCGATTTCGGTAAAAGATTTGAATTTTCACTGATATATATTTTCTAGAAGTGTGAAAGAGCTGGGCATTTTATCTCCGAGTTATTTCTTTTGTTACTTTCATTATGTTGTTGGCTATTGGTGTTGGACTCTGACCCTTGTCACAGCTCGTCACTACTTTCAACCTAAGATTAGGTTTGTTACTTATTGAGTACATGGGGTCGGTTGTACTCATACTACACTTCTGCACCTTGCGTGTAGATGTTGGATGATGATGTTGCTGTGATCAATGGGAGCTGGAATTGGAGTACCTGCGTGCCGGTTGTAGCTGCCTCTTGTTCATGGTAGCCTTAAATCTATAAAAATTTGTTTATGTATATTTCGAACAGATGAAGTATTTATTTCATACCACCTTTTAATTAAATTCTAATCTTAGAAGCTCGTCATTTATAATACCAGTCCTTGGAGAATGTATCAGATTCAGATATTTTCTTTTATTTAATTGTCTTATTAACTTCATTGGAATTGGATAGTTGTTAACTGGATTACCTAGCGAGTTGGGTTAGGTACCGTCACGATTAGTTGGATTTTGGATCGTGACAATTCCTACCCTGCAATCAAAGTAATAGCGGCTGTAGCATCCACCGGTAAAGTATGGAAGAGGATAAAATTTCTCTGTGGATAGGGCATATCAACACCTCTTGCAAAACTCTAATTAAGATTGAAGCGATTTCATTCATTCTATCACAATTCTTTGGTGATAGGATCTCAATATTGAACACGATGTAATACCTAATAGACTAATACTTAAACTGATATACATACAGATATTAATTTGCACTGAAAAAAGACAACACCTTGCATGTGCTATGGCCTATGGCTGGATTTTCTTTCTCTCTCAAGTTATTATCAATCTATTATTGACCACAATTTTCATCTTTATCTATCTAGTAATTAATGCTAGTACACCTCCACAAAAGTGGTCTAAATCAGAAGTCCACATTAGCAAAATAATATAACTACTTTACGTACATGAACAATTTGATCATATCATTGCTGATATAGTTGTGGCCCCATGAGAAAAAGATTCACACAGTATTTTTTAGATATAAGGTTTTACTATTTATACAGAGGTATAACCACTATATATATATACATATATATTCATTGCTGATATAGTTGTGGCCACTATTTATGCATAGGTATAACCACTTTTTATATATATATATATATATATATTCGATTATTATTTTGAAAGATTGTATACAGTGTTATTTATTATTATTATTATTATTATTATTATTATTATTATTATTAACCCGCGCCAATAACTATTTTTATTGATTTGATGTTTTGCTTAAGTAAACGTCGAAAGTTAATACTGAACTTCGTATTAGGAGAATGAGGTTGACTTACTAAATAAAATACTCGCAATAAAATCATATAGTCAGAGGCGGATTCAAAATTTTGGGCAGATGTGTATATTATTACGAAGATATGGATCCAGGATATAAATTTTAGGGGTTCAACCTTTAGTTTTTACTTTCACATTATTATCAGTTCAAAAGTTAAATTTTTTTTTAAAAGTAGTAATTTTCTTACATTTATATCTACACTCAATGATGAAAATATTAGGATCAATTGGATTCATTGACTATCTGCTACATCATCCACTGCTGCTAGTTTTAATATACACAATTCGTTTAATCATATAAGATTTTTCGGCAATAAAAGAAAAATAAGAATTACAATGTGTGAAATTTTGAAAGAATAAAGCAAACAAAGAAAGATAAATAAAAAGTGCTGACTTAATATGAAAAAAGTGACATCAGACATTCCCATCCCCGTGGGCGCCTAGCTCTAGAAAAAAATGAGAGTAAAAAACAACAAGATTTTATAAGATTTGAACTCATAATTAATCTCACTTAGAGAGGCGCACTCAATTATAACCATGTCGTCATATTTTACTTTGAGCTTGGGTACATATGCATATTGCTATGCATGATCTAGGGAGAAGAGCATGGGTTCACGCAGGAAGATCCAGGATTTAAATTTTATAAGTTCAACTCTTAAGGGTTTTAGCATTGAACATATTATATTTTTAAAATTATGGAATCGTGTCTACTATTTTATAATTTTAATAAATTTTTGCATATAAATTTTTACTCCGCATAAAAAATTATGAATAACACACTACATTCGTCGTTGGGTTCACATGCCCCCATTAAAAACCCCTAGATACGTCTAGCCAAGATTAACAAGAAGTTATAATGATATTTCATGCAATCATTTGCATGAGTTAATTAATTTGTATTTTTACCTTATTTATTATTTAATCATAGTAAAGCTTATTTATTATTTAATCATAGTAAAGTATATCAATTTATGATAAACATCAGATGCAAATAAATTTAACGCGGTAAAAATCGGTAAACCTAAATTATAAAACTTAAAATTGAAAATATTTCCACTAAAGCAGAGCTTCATATATCCTAAAAACTGTACATAACTCTTGTTTGAAATAATAATCACTATATTGAAATTACTTTTACTTGCAGCCTTGTAATTTTGTGAAAGTTAAAAAAATATAAATAAAAAATAAAAAATTGAAAACTACCTCTGTACAAACTTCGACTGCCGGAAAACCTTCATCGGACTTAGCAAATACCATCCTTTCAACTTCCCCGGCGACATGACATCATTTCCACCGGGGACTGACGTCAAATCTACATTCGCCGATCTCGATCTTATCATCATCATCCTCGATAATTCCTTAATCCCCGTAGTATTATAGTAGTACTTATTTTCAGCAGTACTTTTTTCTTTCAATTCAAATTCGTTCTCTTTCCCCTCCGCTTCTCGAGTTCTTTTCCTGGACTTAAAAATCCACCAAAACGACGCTGTTTTAGTACTCTTCTCACTCGCCGGCGGGTTTCTCCGGTCGCTGGTATTACTATCTCGCGATTTAACGAATGGAATTCCGACGGATTTTGATCTACACAACGCCGGCTCGCTGTCGCATCCTACGCCGGCGCCGCTGCTTCTGCATGAACAAGGGCGCACGTTAGCGCAGTGAGGGCAAAGTTTGGAAAGTCGATTGCGTAGGCAAATTGAACATACGCCAGGTCTGCGTTTCTTCGAAGGGTGTTTTGGACATTTCCAGACTTCTTCTTCAATATAGTACGCCATTAATTTTCTAGTCTCTCCTCTTGTTGTATGTTGCTCTGTATATATATAATTTTTCAATCTGAGCTTTATATATATATATATATATATAGCCAAATTAAGAAATGTAAGAAACTAAACGCGGATAAGAAATAATAAAACGACGCGTTTTACTTTCTAAACTTGCAATGCTTAATGTATGCTTAGCCGTCTCATCTTTCTATAAAGACTTGTGCTACAATTATAATTTAAACATGTTCAAATATATTAGGTAAAAAAAATTTAAGTGATTTTCTTTCTCCATTTGGCTAAGTCTTGGGTAGAATTAATTAACATTTGTGTTGGTGGGAGGTAGTACACACGTAACTTGTGGTTTAAAACATATCACACACGTAGCTGTGGTTGTAAAATCTTGTTATTAAGAGTGAAATTAAAAATATAAAGTAAAATTAATTTTAAATATAAAAATATATTATTCCTTTTTAGGCAAATTGAAAAGAAAATGTATCGTATAAAATGTGTAAGAAAAAGTACATTTTATTGAGTATCTGATTCTTCTCAAGATTAATGTAGGTGTCAAGTAACTCTTTTTATTAAGGCTTAAGTAATTAAAAGAAATTACCTAATTTATTTTTCTCATTTAAACATTGTTCTCTCATAATTTTTGTTCGAATTAACATCATGGACTTAGAGCACACCCTCGAGTCGAGTGCTCTCTCTTTAAGTTTTATGTAATAACGGAATAAATAGAATCTATTTACATAAAAGTAAATTACAAGAAAATATCTACACTAAAAAGAGAATTGATAACTCGAGCAAAAGTGCGTAATTTACAGTCAATTTACACTTAAATTTTATACATATTTTTCATTGTAAGTGCATAAAATTGGAAATTCAAAATAATATGGATACATATGTTGAGAAAAAGATATCAATGGAGGAAAAGAAGATGTCAATAGCGGCTATTCACTCTCACAAGGAAGAAGAGAATGAGAGACAGAACACTTTAGGTTTAAGGACATTAAACTATGTTTCGGACATCTCTAGGACAAAGTCTAATTCAGTTTCAATATTGACACATGGATTAATCTTGTCCCTTGATCAAGTTTATGATGGATTAAATAAGGACCGTCCAGATGAGGAAATGTACAGCTGCACAACTTTGGATTCCACACTAAATCTCCACACATGTGAACCGTGTAAATAGATAGAGAAGAATATTATTCTGTTAGTTGGTTTCTACATGGCAAATAAGGAGTGGACAGCTGTATAGTTAGTTTTCTGGTTTTCTTATTTTTCCTTTTTCTTTCTTTACACAAATACTTGTATAAATACACATGTTACTACAGATAATAAAACACAGAAAATTTCACAAAAAATCTATTCTCATATTCATAATCTTTCATGGTATCAGAGCATAGCTCGTTTCTGGATTAATCTTCATTCTTCTTCAATTTTCTGTTCGTCACAGTTTCACTCACTATGGGTGATACAACAGAAGTAACTCTCACTCAAACTGCTTCCAGTAATGGAGCTAACTTCGATCGAAATCACCCTTATTTCTTGCATTCATCAGATGCTCCAGGAATGAACTTGGTGAATGCAGCCTTTGATGGAAAAGGTTTTCAAGGTTGGAAAAGGTCTGTTCTGATTTCCCTTTCAGCAAAGAACAAACTGGGTTTTATTGATGGAACCTGTGCTGCTCCTGCCATCACAGCCAAGGAATACCAGCCATGGACCAGGTGCAACGATATGGTCACTTCTTGGTTGTTGAATTCACTCTCCAAAGACATTGGAGACAGTGTTATCTGCTCCAAATCTGCAAGAGAACTTTGGATCAGTCTAGAGCACAGATTTGGAAAATCAAATGGAGCAAAATTGTATCACTTGCATAAGGAACTATCTTCTCTAGTTCAAGGAACAAATGACATAGCAAGTTATTTCACAAAACTCAAACGTTTATGGGATGAGCTGGATTCTCTACTTTGTGATGTGAAATGTCTTTGTGTTTGTGTATGTTCAGGGAAACAAAAGCTTGAAAAATCTTTGGAAGATGAGAGACTTATACAGTTTCTCATGGGTTTGAATGATGTTTATAGTCAAGCTAGCGGAAACATTTTAATGTTGAATCCTTTACCTAGTATAGATCATGCTTACTCTCTAGTACTACAGGATGAGAGTCAGAGAGAAGTCTACACGAATCCTCTCATTTCTTCTGACTCTTCATCCTTCATGGTGGGAAATCAGGCAAGCTATGCACTAAGAAATAACAAGCAAATGCAAAGGTACACAGGGCAGAATCAGCAGTCTCAAAAGGCAGGAAACCCCATGCAATTCCAGAAACCAGGAAGCAATATGCAGAAATTTGCAAACCAGTCACAAAGAAACACAACCTCAAAACCAAAGAGACAAAGGTTCAACCCTAATGTATCTTGCACTCATTGCAAAAAGATAGGACACACAGTTGCAGATTGTTACAGGATTATTAGATTTCCTGAGGACTTTGAATTCACAAATGCCAAAGGAAATCAAAATCAGATTAGGGGCAATAGGGTGCTTACAGGAGATCAATCAGATTATGCAACAGGCAGTTATAATGAAGTCCTGAATCATCACCTCTCTAAGGATCAGTTCTCACAACTGATTCAGATGATCAAACAAGTAAAAGTTTCAGATGGAGGCAACAGTTCAGAGATAAATGCAAGTGCAGTAGCTGGTACTATTCACAAATATGCTGGAAGTTGTTTTTCTGTTTTCAATACTAATGTTTGGATAATTGATTCAGGGGCTTCAGAACATATGTGTTTTGATTCAAATGTTTTTATCTCTTTAGATCCTCTTCCTACACCTTTACACATAAATCTGCCTAATTCATTTAAAGTCACAGTTACACATACAGGGGAAGTGCCTATCTCTCCCAATTCATTCTAGAGAAGGTCCTTCATGTGCCTAGTTTCAAATATAATCTATTATCAGTCAATAGATTTTCTGTTCAGTTTCAATGCATAGTCTTATTCACTCCTACTCAATGTCTATTGCAGGCCCCTTTAATGAAGAGGCCTCAAGTTTTTGGTGATACACATGAAGGACTCTACCTGTTGAAGCCTAGTCTTAAGGAGAAAACTGTTTCACCTTCTTTTCCCAATGTTTTCAATCAAATTTCAGTTATCTTTCCATTTTCTGCTAATGTGGTTACAGATGTAAACCTTTGGCATGTTAGATTAGGGCATATGCCTTTTTCATCAATGAAGAATCTTAGTTTTGTTTCATTGCCTTCCCATTCTGATTGCTTATGTGATATTTGTCCTAAAGCTAGGCAAACTAGGATTCCTTTTTCTTTGAGTCAAATCAAATCCAAAAGAGCATTTGAATTAATTCACGTGGATACATGGGGCCCTTATAAGGAACCTACCTATAATGGTTTTAAGTATTTTTTTAACCATTGTGGATGATTTTAGCATGGGGGCTTGGACATTCTTGTTAACCACTATGAGTAATGCTTTCACAGTCTTAAAGAATTTTTTAACAATGGTTGAGAGACAATTTGTTGTCAAGGTACAGAAATTGCGAACAGATAATGCATTTGAATTAGGCAAAGGCTCACAACAAGCAGCCTTTCTCAGTTCTAAAGGGATAATACACCAGACTACTTGTGTCTCAACACCTCAACAGAATGGCATCGTTGAGAGAAAACATAGACACTTGTTGGAAATAGCAAGGGCTTTACTTTTTCAATCACAGGTACCTATCAGCTATTGGGGGGAGTGTTTACTAACTGCAACACACCTAATAAACAGGCTGCCTTCCAAGGTTCTTTAAGGAAAAATACCATACTCTATTCTGTTCAATAAATCCCTTTCCTATGATTCCTTAAGGTCTTTTGGATGTCTTTGTTATGTTTCTACCTTGCCTAGTGGTAGAAACAAATTTGAACCTAGGGCAAAGAGTTGTGTCTTTCTGGGATATCCTTTAGGTCAAAAGGGGTATAAAGTGTTGGACTTAGATACTAAAAGAATTTTTGTGTCTAGAGATGTTCATTTTCATGAAAACATCTATCCTTTTGCTTCAACTTCCTCACCTCAATCTGATATTTCCATCCCAGATCAGATTTTCCCTACCCCTTCTCCTGTAGACACAACCACCAATGATCTTTCCCCACCCTCTTCCTTCCCCTTTCCTCACTCTTCTGAACCTCCTCTACCTTTATCACCTAGTCCCACCAGCCTTCACTCACCTCAACCCTCTTCCTTCCCATCCCCTCACTCTTATGATTCTTCTTCTCCCACAAATACTGTTTTGCCTAGAACACCCACTCCTACACCAGTTATCAGGAAATCTACTAGAGTTACTAAATGGCCCTCTCACCTACAAGATTTTGTTTGCTCTAATGTCTATTTCACTGATCTCACATCCTCCTGTTTCATTCAACCTTGTAAGCCTAATATTTTTAGCTTTGGTGCACTCTCTGCTCATAACAAACAGATAATACACTCTCTTTCAGAGATTTCAGAACCAAGCAGCTTTTCTCAAGCTTCTACCCATCCAGGATGGATGCAAGCAATGCAATCAGAAGTTGAAGCCTTGGAAGCTAATCACACATGGGATGTAGTTCTTTTACCACAAGGGAAGAAAGCCTTACCCTGTAAATGGGTCTACAAGGTCAAGCATAACTCAGATGGGATTGTTGAAAGACTCAAAGCACGCTTGGTAGTGAGGGGGGATATTCAAAGGGAAGGAATTGACTACACGGAGACCTTTTCTCCTGTAGCCAAGATGACTACAATACGATGCTTAATGGTCATTGCTGTAAAGAAGAATTGGCCTATTTCTCAATTGGATGTAAGCAATGCCTTTTTACATGGTGATTTACAAGACGAGGTCTTTATGAAATTTCCAGCAGGTATACCCTCCCCCAGTCCCAATCATGTTTGTTTACTTCGGAAGTCACTTTATGGTTTGAAGCAAGCTTCCCGGCAATGGTATGCTCGGCTTGCTGGTGCACTAAGTTTTAACGGATAATCTTCATCTTTAAACGATTATTCCTTATTTTTCAAGAAGACAAACAATAGGATTTCTATAGTGGCTGTTTATGTTGACGACATTCTTATCAGTGGGGATGATTTGGCAGAAATGACCTCACTCAAAGCTTTTCTTCACAAAGAATTCAAGTCAAAGATTTAGGTGACCTTCATTATTTCTTGGGTATGGAAATACTTCGCGAAAAACAGGGGATAATAGTTTGTCAAAGGAAATATACCTTAGATTTGCTAAAGGAGTTTGATGTTTCTGGTCTTTCTTCTGTCTCCTCTCCACTCGAACCTTCTTCTAAGCTCCGTGCTGATGAAGGTCCTTTGCTTCTTGATCCCACAATCTATCGGCATCTTGTAGGGAAATTGAACTACTTAACCCATACAAGACCCGATTTGCCCTTTGCTGTGCTAAAATTGAGTCAATACATGCATCAGCCAAGATGCTCGCATTTCTCTGCTGCTCTTCGTGTTCTCCGTTATTTGAGTTTGGATCCAGGCCAAGGTATTCTCTTGAATTCAGATCCATCTCTTTCTCTTCTGGCCTTCTGTGATTCCGACTGGGCTTCATGCCCTGACAGTCGCCGGTCAGTGAGCGGCTTTTACATCAGTCTTGGTGGCTCCCCCATCTCTTGGAAGTCTAAGAAACAGGTCTCAGTTTCTCTATCATCCGCTGAAGCGGAATATCGTTCCATGCGTCGAGTCGTGGCAGAACTCTCTTGGCTCACTCGTCTTCTTTCCGATATCTCTGCTACTCCATCTCTGCCGGTGCCTGTCTTCTCCGATAGTAAAGCAGCGATTCACATAGCCCGGAACCCCGTCTTCCACGAGCGTACAAAACATGTGGAATTGGACTGCCACTTTGTCCGGCAGCAATTCCTCTCCGGTTTAATCTCCCTCTCCTTTGTCCCTTCATCTTCTCAGCTGGCAGATATGTTCACCAAACCTCTTTCAGGGCCTTCGCACAAAGCTATTCTGGGCAAGTTGGGTGTTATTTCCTTACCCTCCAACTTGAGGGGGGATGTTGAGAAGAAGATATCAATGGAGGAAAAGAAGATGTCAATGGCGGCTATTCACTCTCACAAGGAAGAAGAGAATGAGAGACAGAACACTTTAGGTTTAAGGACATTAGACTATGTTTCGGACATCTCTAGGACAAAGTCTAATTCAGCTTCAACATTGACACATGGATTAATCTTGTCCCTTGATCAAGTTTATGATGGATTAAATAAGGACCGTCCAGATGAGGAAATGTACAGCTGCACAACTTTGGATTCCACACTAAATCTCCACACATGTGAACCATGTAAATAGATAGAGAAGAATATTATTCTGTTAGTTGGTTTCTACATAGCAAATAAGGAGTGGACAGCTGTATAGTTAGTTTTCTGGTTTTCTTATTTTTCCTTTTTCTTTCTTTACACAAATACTTGTATAAATACACATGTTACTACAGATAATAAAACACAAAAAATTTCACAAAAAATCTATTCTCATATTCATAATCTTTCAACATAGACCAAAAGTAAAGATAAATAGGGGAATGCCATATATATCAAATTAATGGCAGGAACAGTATAGTCATGATTTCTAACCTACAAGAATTGATTTGTCGAAAGTGATAACAAAGTCTGGGGCCTACAAAAAAAAATCTATTTTAGATTTTGTGGTACTAATTGGAAAAAGAAAGGAGTGGCGTCTGCATTCTTATTTGACCTTACCAATTTTAGGTTAAGAACTTAAAGATGTTTACATAATTATTATTAAAACCCAAGGCTTCGATATTTTTTTATAATTTTTGTTTGGAAAATAATTAATTATAATATTAGGTATAACTGTAACTGAAATTGGCACGTTTTAAGCTTACATCCAAATTCCAATGCAAAGCCCGTTACGAACAAGTCAACCTTCATAATGGCGACCACCAAGAATTGTGGTAAAATGGTAAATACTGTTTCATCTTTAACCAGAGGTTTAGGGTTCGAGCTATGGGCATGAAGTCGACTTTATTAGGGAGCACTATATCCCCAATGTTAGACTTTCCGACACGAATTTAGTCGGGCTCCAATAAGAAAGCCAATAAGGGTATTGGACATCCGAATGAGAAACAAAAAAAATCTTCATAATGGCGTATGCATGATTCTTAACAAGCGATATTGACTTTTACAGAAATACACAAATAAATAAATTATATTACTAATAAAAATAATACAAATACACTAGTTAATCATATTATTGCGTATATATTGAAATTTCCTTGTTTTTAAGCATACCATAGCGTATATAGTTAAGAAATTGTTTGACACTGTTTGTATCAATGTGCCTCACCCTGTAGTACCTTAGCCTAGCCTGGAGACGCTAACAAAAGAAGAAAGTATACCTCTTTTGTCTAGATAACTGCTTATAAATTATTAAAATGGTAAGTAATGTTCGAAAGCAGTGTTCCTAATCAAGTAATTAAGAGATCTCCTTATTAGTAGGAATTTAGGAAAAATGCATAAGTATCCTCTGACCAATACTTGAATTTCCAACTACACACTCTACCTTTTCGGGGATTTTATTATTTTCC